>NC_064855.1:51570049-51680049 GCF_024139225.1 Suncus etruscus | reverse complement strand
AATTAAAAATGTCCCCTTTTGAATGATGCAGTCATGCAATTTGAAGCAGCTTGGATAGAACTGTAAGATACTATGTTAAATGAATATATCAGAAGGATAGGTACAGAATCTTTTATATGTATATTTAGAATAAATACAGAAAAACACAATGATCAAAATAGGAGTTTTCTCAAATACCCTTGTCCCCAGAGTATAGTGAGGAGAAGGAAAGAAACTGAGTGGGAGAGGAGAAGCACAATTATGAAAGGATGAGGGCTAGGGGCCAAGCGATCTCAGGTGTATTGGTAGTGTTAAAAAATACCCAAGCTAAAGGCAACAACAATGAAATCAAGAGACCCAAACTTTAACCAGCTAAACTTAAAATGGACCCATTATACTGGCAGGCTGGAGGGCATGGGGTGGTATGGGATGCATTTGGGGAACATTGATGAAGAGAAATAGACACTGGTATTGGGACTGGCTCTAATTCATTGTATGTCTGAAACCCAAATATAAAGAGCTTTGTAAAACATAATGGTTTCAATAAAATAAATTACTTAAAAAAATAAAAAAATGTCCCCTTTTACTTGAACTCAAAAAATTCACCACATAATGGAAGAATATTTAAAAATTAGTATACTTTTAAATAATATTATAATGAAATTTTAAGCCAAATTAGACACTAAAAGAATTGTCATTTATAGTCTCACACATGTTTACACAGAAGAGTTAAACCTCCTAAAAAGTGTTGTCTAAATATACTGTAATAATTTTATGACAATTTGGAATTATAACCTATATCTCTCTATTTCCAGTTCTATGTTTATTATGTATCCAATATATCATATCAAAACGCATTTTATTTACATGTTTTCAAAAAAACTCTTTACTATAAGAGTAGTCAGTTGTAACTAGAACCTTGATATTCTTTGTGATAAACTACATATTTAATGAATACAAATTTCAAGACCCTCCTATGTTAACAGCATTAAGAATAATAAATTCAGCACCTACCTATCAAAGGAATGAAACTGCATAGGAAGAATAGCTTGCGCTTCTCTTTTTAATGCTGGATCTGGATATGGGATAGGTTCAGGGCCACATTCAGCAATTTCAACTGGGGCAGCCACGAGACTTTTTAGTATTTCCTTTACATTGATGCCTTTGGTTTGACTAATGCTAGATATGGATGGTGCTTGCTTCAATATTTCACTGGGGTTTTCAGTTAAGCTTTCTTGTGATTTTTTTACTTCAGAAGACAGAGTAGATAACAGTTCACTCATGGCATCTGGGCCTGCACTAGGCTCTAATTCTGCCCCATTCAGGATGCTAGCCACTTGTTCCTCTCCAATTCCCGAATCAGTATGAGGAATTGAACTTTCTATTGGAATATCTTCACCTGGAGTTGGTGTTTCTTTTTCTTTAATGGTGTCTGGAAATGCAACAGGTGTTTCTGAAATGGAAAAAATAAAAAAACTGGTTTAGAACAAAATGATTCACAACTGAAATTCAGTATTATTAATACAATATTTTACATATTAAGGAAAATAAAGCATACAAAAAGTGTTTTTCTTTTTGTATTTGACAAAAGTTATGCTCAGGGCTTACTCCAAAATGTGCACTCATAGACCACTACTGGCAGTTACAGGTGACAATCCGTGGTGGTAGGGATCAAACCAAAGTCAGCTAGCTGAGAGGTTGTTTGCCTGCTGTATTCTCTGTACTATCCCTCAAGCCCCAAGAAGCTAAAATTTTTATAAAATTCATGTACATAATAATATAATTCTATTAAAGCTATCATTCTCCAAACACAAATATCATTTTGTCAACAGCCATCAGCAAAATTCTATTTCATTTTTGTCTTCTTGTTTTGTTTTGAGGCCACATGCAGTTGAGCTCAAAAGTCCTCCCATGATTGCTCCAGGGACCATGCTGTGCCTAGGATTGAATCAAAGCCTTTAGAAGCAAAGCATGTACTCAATCTGTTGCTTTTATGATCATCCAAGATTTTGAATTTTATAATATAGACATAGAAAAATTCTAATAGTTTAATACAGGAATTTATAATTAGATCTAAATAAATGTTAACTAAAAACTTTCCTTTTTTATCCCTTGGTTCTAGCTATCAACCACCCAAGAGAAATTCTTATACATCTCTAATATTTCCCCCGTTTTGAGTTTTTTGTTTGTTTGTTTCTTTGTTTTTGGGCCAGATCTGGTGGCACTCAGGAGTTACTCCTGGCTCTGTGCTCAGAAATCATTCCTGGCAGGCTCAGGGGACCATATGGGATGCTGGGAATCAAACACAGGTCTGTCCTAGGTAGGCCACATTCAAGGCAAACAGCCTATGGCTATACTATCTCTCTGGCCCATCCAATATTTTTCTTTAAAAATCATTTAATACCCATTTTTGGTACATCTATAACCAGTAATAAATTATCTAGTTAAAATATCAGAACTATTTAATATATTATTTTGAAGTTACATATACATAATTCATAAATATCTAAGGAATTGTATAAAGAAAATCAAGTGATTAGTTAAAATGGGTAAAAATTTTGTAGAATAATGTTCCCTTCTAATGTAACCTATATGTACACTTATAGATGTTTATTTTGAAAGCGTCATGACCTATATTTCTTAGTATACATAAGTGAATCAAATGTGTTATTGAATATATTTTGGTAAAAATATTGGATTAAGTTGGACAAATGAATAATAAGAGATATTGGCTAATTTAAAAACCAGATCTAAACTATTACTATTGACAAAATCAGTTTCATCTCACTATAGGACTAATAAGGTCCCTACAGTTACTACCTGGTTGTAGCTAAGCAATATTGCTGGTGTCCCATATCACCTCCATTTTCTTTCATGTCAAATTCCTCTCATAAAAACAAAAAGATAAGAATACTGATAGAAGATTTAGTGATGGGGAAGAGTAGTAACTGTGCACATAAAACAAAGGAATGCTAATTTATTATAATCATGTTACCGAAGCTATAATAATAGAAATTTTAAGAAGTGAAAAGCTCCCTAAAAGTAAATAAAAAACCATCTATTCTTTAAATTCCTCCATTATTTAAAATATAAGGTTAGATATTTTCTATAACTTAAAATACCTTAAACAAACATAAAATAACTTTAAAAGAAAAAAATCTCAAAAACCATTTATTATGTTAGGCACAGAACACACACACACACTTTTATCCCAATTTTCACATCTTTGATCATGTTTAAGCATATTTACTTGATGAGCTACATTTTAAAATAATTAGTGAATAATTTTTGCGCTTTTTTAAAGGGAGTGGAATTCTAAACTTCTACTTTTGTAAGTAATTCTTAGAAGAGTTTGATGCTATCCAAGCTTATTTTTAAGTGTTTTTCTTTGAGAATCTAAAGATATCTTCATTTCAGAAATAATTTAGTCTTATTACCAAGGTGTCACTCTGCTAGTCTTTTATGAATGCCACTACTATGCTTATTATACATTTTATTAGACAGTCTCAATATTATGATACTTAAATATAAAAGAACAAAAATGAATTATATTTTGTTCTCAATATACAGAAAAAAATAATATATATCTCTGGGTAACAAGAGATACATACTTGTTTAAAAACATTACATTATAGATTTTGTGTAACAATTAATGAGAAGAAAATATCCAAAGAGGCCAGGAAATGAGGTCAATATTACCTTTGTAAAATGAGTGGGCAAAGCTCTGTTGAGGAATTAACTTGGCAAGGAATCCATGGTTCAAACTTGGGTGAGGGATAGATGGTATGACCACAACTGTAAAGAAAATCATGGAATCAAATTTGAGCCAGCATCTAACAATCGCAACACAACCTACTACAGAGCATGACAAGTCTTTATTATTACAACATGCAAACAATACTAGTATAAAGACAACATATCAGTAGGAAGCAAAGAGGTTATGTGTTAAGAAATACAAAATGTGGGGCCGGGAAGGTGCCTGCCTTGCAAGCGCTAGCATAGGATGGAACGCGGTTCAATCCCCTGGCGTCCCATATGGTCCCGCCAAGCCAGGGGCGATTTCTGAGCGCATAGCCAGGAGTAACCCCTGAGCATCAAACAGGTGTGGCCCAAAAACAAACAAACAAAAAAAAGAAATACAAAATGCTTGTTGTATGGAATAACTTTAAGAACATCACACAGATACATAGAAATAAAAAGTAAGGACTGTTCAACAATAGTATTGCTCATTTTAAACAGATGAAATATAAAAATACATTAAAATGGAAAAGTCATTTAAAATAAAAGTGCTTTATATGTTTAAGACAAATTAGAATATGAGGATAATGTTCAATTTGAAAATAAAGTGCAAAACATACATAACATAATATATTTACGTATTAAAATAAGCATATCATGACTAACAATGCATCATGGATAAAACAACATCCATAATTTACTGGATAAAGAAAACCACAATGAGATATGATGTGCTTACAAAAACATAATGCAGAGATTTGACCACTAATTTCTTTAGTTTTTTGAAATGATCATTATATATATATCATTTATATATCATATTCATTTCCTTAGGCCAAGATTATTTAAATTATATATCCAGAGTATAAAAAATAACTCATTATATATATCATTATATATATCATTTATATATCATATTCATTTCCTTAGGCCAAGATTATTTAAATTATAAATCCAGAGTATAAAAAATAACTCGTGAGTTATCAAGGTTACATTATAGTAAAGAAACAATTTTTATATAAACAACTGGCAGGAAATGTTATTGATAGAAGGCATTCCATAATATAAAATTGTTAGTTGCCAGAAAATACGTTTATCATTTCCAAACAGAAAGGCCAAGATCATGGTGCAAGAAATATAGTAGCTCCCATAGATGAGAGAGAATATATGCTTATATGGTTTATTTTTCCATAAAAACAAGTTTTCCACATGTCTGACTTTAATTGAAGAATATTAGTATAAAATTTGGAATGTTTATCTATCAATCTACAACTAAAATATTTTGATAGTAAAATAACCATGCACAGAGAAGAAAGGAAATTAAAGAGGGGAATGGAGAGAGGAAGAAAAAAGGAGGAAGTTTTTGTTAAATTTGGCTATAAAAATGTGTAATTTTGCTTATAAGTGGTCTTCAATTACATCACAAGAATTACAATTTTTTATATTTACAAATAGTAAAAATTCAAGTAAAAGCATCACTTATAAATTAAATATGAAGCCTTAAAATAAACATACACTGATACACTGAGAATTCAGCAAATTAGAAACATTTGTACTTTTTTCAGAATTAAATAAACAGGTATTTCTATAGCACTTATTAAGATTTGATGTGGCGACAAATAGAAATATTTTAGATATTAAAATGAAAAATTAAGAATAAGAAAAAAGTAAATAATTAAAAAAATTTACCAGTACTTGTTGGTGAATTTATTTCTTGTCTGATGTTTCTACCTGCTTGGCTTCCAGTTCTTGCAGTTTCTCTCTGGGGTTCTAATATGTCACGATACTTTGAAACCATCAGAACCGAAATGAAGTAAACAACAGCTAGAGCTAAGAATTGTGCCTGCTTGCTATCATCCTGCATAAAATAAAAGGCAGTTTAAAATTAAAAATAATTAAAGGATAAGTTCTTCAAGTATAAGCACAACTCTTCCTATCTTTTGTTTTGCTTTATTTTGTTTTTTGGTCATACCTGGTGGTGCTCATGGGTCACTCCTAGCTTTGCACTCAGGAATCACCTCTGGTGGGCTCAGGGAACCATATGAGATGCCAGAAATAAAACCTGCGTTGGCAGCATGCCAGGCAAGTGCACTACCTGCTGTCCTATTGCTCCTGTCATTCTATTGTCATTTTCTTAATGGAAAGAAAATGTAACTACATACAAAATTTATTTAGTATATACTGTCATGAAGTAAGTATCCTTTAACTAGACATAAAATATTCCCCCAAATCTGTTATTATAGATTAACATATAATTAAAATCCAAGAATACTGAAATTTTCTTATATGCCACAAAATTTTATTGTCTTCCTCACCATTATTTTCTACAATATATACATTAATAAAATAAAGATAAAAAAGCTATCAAGAATAGTTTAATGTCAACATAAAAATAAAGAATATCAGGTCCCGGGTGGAAACAGAGTGGGTAGGGCACTTTTGCCTTGATGTAGCAGACCCAGGTTCATTACCCAGCATTCCATTGGGATCCCTTAGTCTGCCAGGGATAACTTCTGAATATAGAACCATGAATAACCCCCCTGAGCAATTCTGGATGTGGACAAAAATAAACAAAACTTAGAATATTAAATGTTAGAATGTCAAAAATTAAAATATAGAATGTAAATGTTATAAATTAAAAAATACTAATTCAACTGGAATAAACAATATTAACATAGTACATGAGTAGAAATGAGGCTGTCAATAAGGAAGAAGTCAACAATTCATTTCATGGGCCCGGAGAGATAGCACAGCAGTGTTTGCCTTGCAAGCAGCCGATCCAGGACCAAAGGTGGTTAGTTCGAATCCCGGTGTCCCATATGGTCCCCCGTGCCTGCCAGGAGCTATTTCTGAGCAGACAGCCAGGAGTGACCCCTGAGCACCGCTGGGTGTGGCCAAAAAAAAAAAACCAAAAAAAAATTCATTTCATTCAAGCTTAAAATTAAATATATTGTAACATATGAAAATTTCAAGCAATAATTTATACACAAATAAATGTACAAAGATAAAAGAAAAATTGTCTGCCAATATCCAAGGCTCCATTAGGATCCTTAATGAAAACTGTAAGGACTGGCTCACCACAAAAAGTGGTGACTGCAGTTAGAGAAATAACTACACTGAACTATGGTGAGAATGCCAATGAGTGACAGAAGTAGAGTGCCTGTCTCAAATGGGGTGGGGGTGGGGAGATTGCAGACATTGGTGATGAAATGTTACTCTGGTGAAAGGGAGGTGTTCTTTTTATGACTGAAACCCAACTACAATCAATTGTTTGTAATCAAGGTGCTTAAAGATAACATTAAATTTAAAAAATATGGCATGCAACTCTTCATCTATATGAATAAGTATGACTTTTAGTCAGAAGTGAACTCATGGCAGAAAAGTAAGAGAATAGGAAAAGGAAGGTTTTCATTGATTTTTATCATATATTCCACCCTTCTTCACCACATTAACTTCCCCACTAACACTAATATTCATTGTTTTTCTGTATGAACAAGACTAAGATGTCCATATGTAATGACAATCCTTTATTTCTAAATTAAAAAAAATGTGGCAGGGGTCAAAGTATAAGTTAGTACAGTGTGTATATTTGCCTTACATATGCTGCCTTACATTGCAGCATAACCAGGTTTGATTCCCAGCAACTTATACAGTGCCCTGAACCCACCAGTATTGATTTATGAGCACAGAGCTGAGTAGTCCCTGAGCACCACTGGGTATGGCCCAAAACAAAAACAAAACAAAACCCAGAAATAATGATAGACTTTATCAGAATATTATAAACATAAAACAGTATAACACCAGGAGCCAGAGAATTAGTACAGGGGGTATGAGGTTTGCCTTGAACAAGACAACCAAGGTGATAGCCTTGCACCCTAAATGATCCCTTCATCTGCAACAATAATTCCTAAGCATAATACCATGAGTAAACCTTGACCTCTTCTAGGTCTGGTCCAATCCTTCCCACAAAAAAGTAAAACAGCAAAAAAAAAAAAAAAAAATTGACAAAGTTCAGTTGGTCAGCAGGTGGCTATTCTATTAATTAATAATGTGATCTGTATACATAAAACATGAATGTATAGGTATCTATATAAAAATATGCATATGTTTATGTAGTACATATTAAAGAATACATATATCCTATTAATATACATGTCAACATTCATGTTCCACAATATACAATAATATGTACTCATATAAAAATTCAACATAAAATTTGTATACATGTATACATGATATAGGAAAATAATAACTGCTATATCTTCAAAACATTTCATTTTAGTCTTAGAAACAGAGGCCAAAATGCCAGTAAAAGCATCAAAAGATAAATATAGCTCTTAAAACATCTAAATTAATTTCAAAATACTACCAAGTTTACATGACTTAAAATTTTAAAAATATTGTTAATAAAAAATTTATATTGAAGTATCTATAAAATCCATTTTTTCATAATCATAAATATTAATGTTTCATAGATAATGTTCACTAACATATTACTGCAGTCCCAGAAAAGAATCCAGAAATCCTTGATTTTAAGGCAAGTGTCCTAATGCTCAGTCAAATACCAGCACCTAAAAAATATACTTGTATTCAACATAATTTTTAGTGGGGAGAGGAAGGGTATACCTGGCAATGTTCAGGGGTTACTCTTGGCTTTTCTCTAGGAACTATAGTTGGCAATGATCAGGGGACCATATGTGATACTGGGTATTGAACCCGGCTCAGTCTTGTGCAAGGCAAGCTCCCTATTCACTGTACTGTCTCTTCAGCCCCTCAATATATACAGTATTTTAAAATTATTTAAACACCAAGGTCACAAGGTTGAACATAATACAGATAAGATTTTATTCACAGTTAAAATGTAGCTTATCATTGAGTTTCAGTCATAAAACCTATTAACATCCCTTCACCACCACCATATCCATTCACTGGTGGAGGGGACATTCCCCCAACAAAGTCTTCAGTTTCCCTCCTGTCCTCCTCACCCAGGACCCTCTCTACTGCCTGCCAGACATTTTTATCCTCTTTCTCCTCTCTATCTCTGTCTGTCTCTCTCCCTTCCTCCCTCTTCATTTCTTCTGTTAGATACTGTGGTTCACAATATTCCTGAAGAGGTATAAGAATAGCAGTCTAGATCATGACATGAAGCTCATCACATAGAGTGATGAGTGTAGTTGGAGAGAAGACTACACTGAAAACTATCATAACAATGTGAATGAATGAGGGAAGTAAAAAGCCTGTCTCGAGTACAGGTGTAGGGGGTGGGGAGGAGGGAGATCTGGGAAATTGGTGGTGGGAATGTTGCACTGGTGAAGGGGGGTGTTCTTTACATGACTGTAATCATACAACTATAATCATGTTTGTAATCACGGTGTTTAAATAAAGATAATTATTAAAAAAAAAGAATAGCAGTCTACTCCTTTCAGCACCCAGTTCTTTTCCAGTGGTCAGTTCCAACTATCACTGTCATTGTGGTCCCTACTCTGCCGTAACTGTACTCCGCTATTTGTGCCAAAATTTACCATGGACCAGCCTTCATCTACATTGTCTCTGGATATCACACTATCATTTTTTATAACTCACAAATAAGTGGCTATTCTATGTCTACCTCTATCTCTTTGACTCATATCACTCTGCATAATACTTTCCATATCCATACTTACATGAACAAATTCATAATTTCATTTTTCCTAATGACAAAATTCCACCATTTTTTTTTCTTTAGCCACTACTCTATTCTTTGGCACCTGTACAATTTCCAGATTATGGCTATTCTGAATAGTGCTGCAATGAACATAGAAATGCAGAGGGCTTTTCTGCATTGTGATTTGGGTTGTAAGTTATATTCCTAGAAGTAGTATTGCTGGATCATATTCTAATGTTTTGAGGACTACTAATATTGTTTTCTAGGGCCTGGAGAGATGGCACAGTGGCCTTTGCCTTGCAAGCAGCCGATCTAGGACCTAAGGTGGTTGGTTCGAATCCCGGTGTCCCATATGGTCCCCCGTGCCTGCCAGAAACTATTTCTGAGCAGATAGCCAGGAGTAACCCCTGAGCACCGCCGGGTGTGGCCCAAAAACGGGAAAAAAAAAAAGAAAGAAAATATTGTTTTCTAAAAAGGCATGACCAGCTGACATTCCCACCAGCAATGAATGAGTGTCCCTTTCTCCCAGCATCCCCACCAGCACAGGTTGTTCTTGTTCTTTGTGCTGTGCCAATTCTCAGTGGTGTGAGATGTTATCTCGGGTTAGATACTTTTTTCTTGTTAAGCTCTACTAGATTAATTAATTCTGATTAAATAAATTATCTATGGGTTTTAAGAAAAATGAAAGACATTCTTGCAATAATAATTTTCAGACACGAAAAAGAAAAGAGCTGGAAGTTCCAGCTCACCTCAGGAAGCTCACCACAAAGAGTGATGAGTTTAGTTATAGAAATAACTACATTTTGAACTGTCCTAATAATGAGAATGTATGAGGGAAATGGAAAGCCTGTTTAGAGTACAGGTGGGGGTCGGGTGGGGAGGAGGGAGATTTGGGACATTGGTGATGGGAATGTTGCACTGGTGATGGGTGGTGTTCTTTACATGACTGAAACCCAAACACAATCATGTATGTAATCAAGGTGTTTAAATAAAATATAAAAAAAATAAATTATATATACCTCATATATTAATGCCTCATAACAAGTGTACTAGATGAATAATTTCTCTTATTCTGTGAGTAGTCTTTGTTTCCTATTAATGTAGAAGTGTAGAAGCTTCATAGTTTAATGTTTTCCCATTTATTTTTGCTTCCACTTGCTTGGTAAATGGGGTTTCATCCTTCAAGGCGCTTTTGGCTTCAATGTCATAATGCCTATATATGCCTCTATGTACCTTATGGTTTTAGGTCTGACATCAAGATATTTAATCTGGGGCTGGAGAGATAGCATGGAGGTAAGGCGTTTGCCTTTCATGCAGAAGGACAGTGGTTCAAATCCTGGCATCCCATATGGTCTCCTGTGCCTGCCAGGGGAAGATTTCTGAGCGTAAAGCCAGGAGTAACCCGGATTACTGAGCGCTGCTGGGTGTGACCCAACACCCCTCCCAAAAAAAAAAATATTTAATCTATCTTGATTTGACTTTTGTGCAAAGCATTAAAGAGAGGTCTGAGTTCACTATTTTTGTATGTAGCTGACAAGTATTTCCAACTGAACACATATTTAAGAAAAATATTTTTCTATTTTAATCAGACATGATTAGTGACTTTTTAAAAATGTAAATAGAATCTCAGATTAGTTACATTTTATGCCATATTATGTACCACCATGAATTTCCTTTAAAATATCTCTATTAATTATGGAAACAATATAGTATTATATAAAATTTAAAATATATCAATTATAATTGGACAAAGGAAAAATTACTCATATAGAAATAATTACTACTATAATCTCATGTTATCTTTTAGCCTCTGTAAAAAAAAGGTTCACATATTCATATTGAACTTCCACAGAGATGCAACATTTGTGTCATATATATGTGCATATATATATGTTTTATGCTCTTTATATTTGAAGTATATAATGGTCATTTTTTTGGTCTGTTTTGCCACATCCAGTGGTGTTCAGAGCTACTCCTGGTTCTGTGTTCAGAAATCTCTCCTGGGATGCCAGGGTTGGATCTGGCATCTGTCCTGGGTCTGTCCTAGGTTGGTCACATGCAAATCAAACACCCTATCCACTGTGCTACCACTCCAGCCCCAATGGTCATTTTATCATCTTCCTAATTTCCCTCCAAAACCAAACTTTAATGGCTTAATGTTATTCTTTTTTCATTGCTGAATTTCTTTTTTATTCTCAGTTTATTTTATTTAAAAACCATGATTACCAGGTTGTTCATATTACAGGTTTTTTTTTCCCACAAATAAAGTTGTTCATGATTGAGTTACAGTCATACAATGTATATCAACCTTCACAGTACACATTTTCTACCATCAATGTCAACAGTTTCCCTCTCACCCTCCCACCCCCCTGCCCCCACTTGCTTCTAAAGCAATCATTTTAATTCACTCTTTCTCTCTCTTTTTCTCTTTCTCTTCTTTTTGACTTCATGGTATTCTTTTGATTGAATATACTGTGCTATATTAAGTCTACTGTTGCACATGTACAATTTCCAGAAAATGTGTCTGAACAGTACTTAGATAAATAACTCTGAGTTCAAAAAATAGGTCACAGAACAACATTTGTAATCAATTTAATAAACATTGCTGAATAAATAGTTATACAAGTTATATTCCTATAAATAAAAGCATATTTCAATACACCTTGATAAAGCAATTATTTAAATTTTTCATTTATTTAACAATATTGTTCTCTCATATATATTCATTTGAATAATGGCAATAGGATTCTTTTATGTTTTTCTCTTCATTTTAGGAATGCTATCATTTTTCTGATATATTTTTATTAGTGACTTATAATAAGTGATAAATGAGTGACCACTTTTTCTCTCATATACGGCTATGTATTATGACAATTAAGTATTATCAGCTATGCATTATTACAATTAAGTATTATGCTATGTTATTTAAATGTATTTAATAACTCTAAATCATGAAGCAATCAACTTATTTTTCAATGTAAATTTTATTCAATAACATCTTTCATAAATTATCAACTAAAATAAGTAAAACACACCAAAGTAACTGGTAAATATTAACCATATTTGGATTACAATATGAAGACTGCTATGGATCACTTCATGTTTCTTTAAAATTTGTAAAAAGATCAGCTGATCCTATTTTTATTAGCTTTGATTGGTAGGTTGGATTCATGAAATGATCTGCTTATGCTATCTTCTCATCAAGCTTTTATTAAACTACCTCATTCAAATTTCCATAGATCTGTATAAATTTTAAATGTGTATTCTTCATTAAAACTAAATTTTTGCCCTAAAATTATTGCCAGTAACACTTTAGTTAAAGCATTCTGTCAATAGTATAAAAACATGTAATGACAAAGTAGTCAGTATCTTGAGATGAAATAAAAAGTGTAAAATACAGGAAAGTTCAGAAAAAGTAAACTATTATTTTTCAAAACTCTCTATTCTTAGTATACTACTGACAAATTACATAAAGATTTCACATCATTGGGCCGGAGAGATAGCATGGAGGTAGGGCGTTTGTCTTGCATGCAAAAGGACAGTGGTTCGAATCCCAGCATCCAATGTGGTCCCCCATGCCTGCGAGGAGCAATTTCTGAGCACAGAGCCATGGTGACCCCTGAGCACTTCTGGGTGTGACCCAAAACAAAACAAAACAAAAAAAATTTCACATCATTAAGAAAATATGCTTTCAAAAATTCACTTTCAGAGAAGTCAAGAGTCATATATACTCAAGAATCCTCACCCTGGGACATCAGGTGTAAACTTAAATATTCTTATAAAATTTAAATTATTTTACACAAATGACAGTGTGAGATTTTTATAAAAAGTCAATTAGTCAAACTCACCACATCCCTAAAAACAACAGCACGAAGGCGATTGATATCAACATCTTGAAGAAGTCGATCAGGATCCTTAATAGGAGAAAGGTTACCTGGAACATTTTCTAATGGAGTCTAAAAAAATAATGGCAACTGACAGTTATAAAAAAAATAAATATTGAAATTTATACAGTAATAATTTATGATATTCTTATTCTAGTTATTAAACTGATCAACTACCTCATCCACTACTATCAACATTCATTACTAACAACATTCTTACAATATTCTGTTTTCTAGTCTTTTCACTTTTATTTCTCACTGTTTGATATCGTTGTCAATATAGTTACTTTTTTTTGTAGCTAAAAATTGTGATAGAAAACTGATTTTGAACTTCAGAAAATTGGGTTCAGATCCAGGACCCACTTGATTGATATGGTTCAGCAACCTGACCCCCCCAGCCAATGCCTCCCCCACACGGTTCAGCAACCTGCTTCCCCACACTGTGCCCCCCACACACACACATACATATATGGAGAAGAGTAGAGTAAGCCTAACTTTGTTCACTGAGTTTCATTAGGAGTGACCCTGGGAACTCCTACACACTGTTTGGAAGGCCCAGAAAAAAATTAAGTGTGAGGTCTGTAAATCTTTAAATAAATTAACTTCTTCATACCTAACAGGGAGCAGAAAACCACTATGCTCATATAAAATATCTTATTAAAGTATTAGTAAGCAATAAGAGAATATGCAATATGAAAGTAAGCAATATGAAAATAGCAAAAAGAGAAACCCTCAGCTTCATGTCTGAAAGATGGAAGAAAAATTCCTCCTCAGAGAATAGTACTTAAGATAAAGCAAGAAGTGAATACTTTAGCAGGCACAAAAATGTAAGTAATATGCATTTCAAGAAAATACAATCTATATGAAAAGCCTGAAGGTTAAAACAAAAATTCTGATGACTGACATCTACAAGAATAATGCCAACAGCTGCATAAAGAGCTGTTTTAGGATAAAGACTAATGTACACTCTAAAATGTACACTCTACACTGCTCATCAAATTGGCACTCCATATAGTTAAATATATTGGGATTTTCTATTGGTAAAGGCATAGTATCCACTTAAAAAAAAGAGCATGATTGAGCTGGAGAGATAGCAAAGCAGCAAGGCATGCCTTGCATGCAGAAGGACGGTGGTTCAAATCCTGGCATCCCATATGGTCCCCTTGGTCTCCTAGGGACGATTTCTGAGCTTAGAACCAGGAGTAACCCCTGAGCGCTGCCGGGTGTAACCCAAAAAGAACAACAACAAAAAAGCATGATTATACATTAAACTATAAAAATTCACATACCTGCTAACAGTAATTAAAACCATATATAAACTTAAAACAGAAATGTCATTGCCTGTTGAATAACTTGACATCATTTAATAAACTAAAGGCTTTAAAACTACATAAATTATGTATTCTATTATAAAGAGAAGCAACAGCCCAGATATCAATTACCAAGCTCTTGCTCCTTAAGTCATAGCAATGTTGCTTTATTCTCATAAACATAAAATGATTTATTTATGACAGAAAATGCTCAGTTACCTTTGAAGCTGTGCTGGCAGTCCCACTTTGGGAAGCTTCTTGTGGTTTACTGCTTCCATGAGAAGATTTATTCCCTCTGTCTCTCTGTCTCTGTCGACATTCTAAACAGTTTCTCACAGCAACACAACAAACTATTTAAAAAATCAAAAGCACAACAGTAAAAAGTATTGACTTTAATGCATTGAATAAAGTTGCTAGTTTGTTCTTTCCCCTTCCTCCAATTCCTTCCACTAAATCCATAAATACGTACAAAATTATGTACAGGCATTCAAAATATACTGCTCATTGGCTTATAATCACCAGAAATAGCATCTAAGATCCCTGAGAACAGCTTGGGAACTCCCACCTTCACCCAAAAAAATACCCTAAATTGGACAAAAATTATTAGGATAAAACTAATTCAATGGTAAATATTTTGATTATATATTTTAAATAAAAGTTTAGGATGACCAAATAAATACTGGCTGTAAGAGTTTAAGACATTTTCAGTCTCCCTAATGATGTTCAATCTGGTTTTGTTAAATAGTGGGAATATATGATGTCCCACACTGCCCCATGTTCCTCAAAAATTAGAAGAATCTCTACATGGTAAACTTCTCACTGAGAATGTATATGAAATACCTGCTTACCACAGCCAATCCTTTTTTTATTAATATCTTTATTAAAATACCTTGATTACAAATATGATTATAGTTGGGTTTCAGTCATGTAAAGAACACCCCCCTTCACTAGTGCAGCATTCCCATCCCCAATGTCCCAAATCTCCCTTCTCCCCAGCCCACCCCCGCCTGTACTCTAGACAGGCTTTCTACTTCCCTCATTCATTCACATTCTTATGGTAGTTTTCAATGTAGTTATTTCTCTAACTGCACTGATCACTCTTTATAGTGAGCTTCATGTCGTGAGCTGGACCTTTCAGCCCTCCTCTTTTTGACTCTGAGAATTACTGCAAAAATGTCTTTTATTTATCTTAAAACCCATAGATGAAGGAGACTATTTTGCATCTATCTCTCTCCCTCTAACTTATTTCACTTAGCATAAAAGATTCCATGTCCATCCATGTATAAGAAAATTTCATGACTTCTTCTCTCCTGAATGACAGCAGCCAATCTTTAAGGAAGACAAGCACTCAAAGGATGTGGCTGTTATCCCTGCAGAGAATCTGTCCACTAGGACAGTTTCTCAAAGGAGATTGTACCCTGGGATCACATGAAAAGACTCAAATGATTTTAATGTCATTGCCATAACACTAACGCAAACCTTCAACATGTTATTAGGAATATTAGAGATACAAGGCATTTAAAAGTTCACACAATGATTCTAGTAAAGGAGGAAACTTGGGTGACGTCTGAATTAAAATGATTGTTTAGAAAAAATCCAGAAAGTTGAAAGTGGAAAAAATATTTTTCTGTAACCTACCATAATTGTTATCAAAAATTGGAGGTAGGATGGAAGTTATGATCTTTATTTCATTATCTCGGAGTCCAGATAGACAGACATATGGTTTGCCCAAAGTCACAGTCTGATGGAATTGTCTGATGCTAAATTTTAGCTCTTGTACTTTCAGGAACTTCTCCATACTTATGACCCATAACTCAACTCCTTTATATAAATGTACTCTACACACACTCATGCTCAGAGCAGCACTGTTCACAGTTGCCAGGAGTAGGAACCACTCAAAATTTACAATGAGATGAGCCACAGAATGGAATATTAGTCATAAAAGAGGGAGGCCTGGAGACCTTGTAGAAAATCATCATTCTCTCTTACTAAAAGAGAGACCAGAGTGTGGGTCCATGGATTAGAGATATCAAGAATAGGGCATTCCCCAGACAAAAAGGCAGAGGGGACTCAATCAGGGTCTATGGTGGGAGAGAATATGGCTGCTGTATACATCGATCTTTTTGAGGCAGTGAGGAATATTCTGGAATCAGAGAGAATGTGGTTGTACAACATAATAAATGTACTTCATATTTCTAACACGTTCCCTTTAAAATGGTTAATTTTATGTTGTATGAATATACTTCCATTATAAACAACACCTATTTGGTAGGGAGCAAAATTTCAAGAAACTGAAAGTAGATTCTACCATCCTTAAATAAGAGTTTATTCCTTTCTCATCACAAAAACAAATTGTTTATTGAGACTATACATGCAGATTTTACACGACTTAAAAAATTATAGATAAAAAAAATCAAGAATTTTACTCTAGGGCTGGAGTGGAAAGTGTTTGCCTTGCAAGCCACTGACCCAGGACCAAATATGGTTTGGTCCCAGGCATTGCATATGGTCCCCAGAGACTGCCAGGAGTGATTTCTGAGCGCAGAGCCAGGAGTAACCCCTGAATACTGCCAGGTGTGGTCCAAACAATAAAAAAAAAAAGGAATTTAACTTCTTGCATTATTTTCTTACATTATGTTCCTGTTCCAAGGCAATTACAAAGAGGTCTCTTATAAAGTCTAAATATAAATAATTCTTCCTTAATTTAAGAAAAGATAGGAATGATTCCCATCTTAAGAGCTCAACCACACTAAAGACTTTCATGTTAAATTTTCCTTGCAATACAAGATCGTTGTAAAACAAGTAATGTTTCTTAGTTCACCTAAGACAAAGATCAAAATTTAGAATTTAAAATGCTATTTATTTTTTAATATGTTGTAAAGGACCAGAACAACTACTGCCAGTATTACTTTACTAAAAAGAATTTAGAAATGAATTAGTATTTAAATTTGCTTAAATGAAAACTGCTACATAACTTCAGTTGGAAACAATTAAAATATACTTTATGCTATTTTAAATCATAGCCATTAAAGGTGATGAAATGTATTAAAATGTATCATAAGAAGATCCTATAATTTTGGTAATTTTTAAAAATTAAAGATCCTCTATATTAAATAACCTTGAAGCATTAATACTTTATTCACCATAAATCAGTATAAAACCAATCTGAGTTAATTGCTCACCATTAAAGAACTTACCTAGCCTCAGGCACTGTCGCATTAACCCTCCTGAAGACATGTTTTTTTCAGCTTCTATCTCACTAAAGTTTAAAGAGCTGGCAAAAACAAGCACATCGACCATCGCCATCAATCGACTGAGGAAAGTCACGGCTGTCTCAGCTGACATGCCTTGTGTTACTTCAATATTTTCCAACTCCGTCTTAAAAAAAAAAAAGAGAGATTCTAAAACAAAATATTCAAAAATATAAAAAATGTATACATGACAAAAATTTTCAAATTCAGTTTTTCTATGCATTATTCCTAACAAAGGACATGTCTTGTGTTCATATGTATGTGACCACATAGGGTGCTGGGGATCAAATCTAGGTTGACTGCATGCAAGGCAAATACACTATCCACTGTAATATCAGAAAACACTATTTTTAAAGTCAGTTTTAGCTGTACAGAATTATTTGTAAGTAAAACCTATATTCTACATGAAGGATCATTTCACAAATATATTTAGAAATAACTTCACAAAATATATATTTTGTCTTATTAGATAGAAGAGTGCTATACTTAAAGCTCATACTCTCCTGTATAAAATATATACTTAAATTTTTCTTTCTGTGAATGCATAATTGAAGTTATTTTGTGTCAAAATGTGATAACAATCAAATTAGAGTATATTATAACATCTTATGCATTTCAGAATAAGCTGAAAATATCAGTTACATGTACATTATAACTCCAAGGTGAAAATCATCAAAAAGATTATTAATTCCTCCACAGATGTCACTCAATACGAAAAAGAACATTCAAGATTGATGAGAACATAATTCACTAAAATTTTGCTATACTAAAATAGCTTTCTGCTTTAAGGGGAATGTTACAAATGTTTATAGTTTATCGATCTTTTTACTTTATATTCATGGCAGTATTTTCTCATTTTATTTTACATGATGTATTAATTTAACATAAATTTTTGGCTCATTATGAGTATGCTTATTTTTAAATTGCCTCAACACCCAGAGAAAATAAATGATTTACAAATAAATACATTAAAATTTTCTGATAAAGTGTACAATCTAGTAAATAACAAGGAAATATCTGATAATCATTAGCTCCTACTTAATGCTCCATTTTGACATTATTAATACTCATTACATAACTGTCTTCCTGCCAAATGAACATGGAAATGTAAGTAAAAAATACTTTTCTGAAGGGGCCAGAGCAGTGACGCAAGCGGTAAGGCATCTGTCTTGCACACATTAGCTGCGATTCACTGGGAGCAATTTCTGAGGGCACAGTCAGGAGTAACCCCTGAGCATCACCAGGTGTGGCCCAAAAAACCAAAATATATATTTTCTTCTGTATAAAAATAAAACACTTTTTGGGGCTGGCATGATAGCACAGCGGTAGGGTGGTAGCCTTGCACACAGCTAACCCAGGACTCATAATGATCCTGGGTTCCATCCCCACTGTCCCATATGGTTCGCAAGCCAGGACCAATTTCTGAGTGCATAGTCTGGAGTAACCCCTGAGCGTATGTGACCCAAAAATAAAAATTAATAAATAAACAAAACACTTTTTATTCATACAAAATAAAATGATAGGTTTTATAGATGTATGAGTATATAATAACACAGCCTTATAAAAAGAAACAATTCAAATAGTATAAAATGTAGCAATTTCTCTCCCTTTTTAATATCAAAATGGTAGTTGCATTGGATATGATCAAAATTCGTGTTCAATTGCTGATTTACAATTATGACACTTCACTATCCATGTTCTAACGCAATGACTAATTGTGTTAAAATACAAAATCCATACACTATAACTGTTAAAGGCATTTTTTCATAACATGAACTAGAAATCAATGACAATAACACAATATTATAAATATATATGTCTTATATTATCAATGTATTTTATAATAGAATAAGAATTTGTCATTATTTATATCTTTCAAATAATGTAACAGACTTTCAAATTTTTATATTTTGAATATTATAACTAATATGAAAGACATTCTATAAAATTTTAAGACCTATACCCTATTTTGTTAGTTTTATTCGCCTTATTTTGTAGTTGGGTTATAAGACATGAAATGTGTTCTTAATTTTAGATGAGTTACGTATAAAAATTACAAACAACTATTAAATGTAGCAACTTAAAAAAATTTAAAAACTATACCTATAAAACTGTAACTTATACTGACTAAAACTGATTTATAAATATGATGAAATGTATAATATCAGAGAACAGGTTTAAAACTTAGATCAAAATTATTATTACTATATTCTGCCACCATGGATATTACATTCAATTTCATTTCATTAGGACCAGATAACAGCTGATTGTACAAACAATTAAAATAGAATTTTATGTTATTGTCCTAGTTCAGTATCAATATTATGAATGCTTACATTAACTGTTAAGAAAAATATTTTATAGAACTTTCTAAATATATCAAATACATTAATTTAAAGATGATATGGAAACTCAAATAATAATCAAGTCAAAAATTTTATAAACAAGCAAAGAAATAAAATTTTAAACTTAAAACCTAAAAAATACTGAGGTAATACTAACCTTAGAACCCTGGACATGCATCAGACAAAACAAACACAGACCAAAAAAATACAAGAAAAAGAAATCATTAAAATTAAATGAAAATACAATGTAAAATTGAAACACAAAATAATATATTTTAAAATCATTCTGATATTTAATTAAAGCAAAACTTTTCAGGAGAACAAATTTTATAAATTGAATGACTAAAATTAAATACCAAATATCTAACATCTATTTTTACATTTGTATTCACTTCAAATATATATATAGGTATAATTAGATTATAGAAATTATGCAAGCTCTCTTTTAAAAATGACCAAATTTTAAAAGTAGTACGGTTAAGTATAACAAAAGAATTTTTTTCTTTAACTGCATACACCCCTCTTTGAGGTGAGCTTCATATCATAAGCTGGTCCTTCTGGTCCTTATTTCTGGGCATTATTACAATAATGTCTTTTCTTTCTCTTTTTTTTTTGTTTTATTTTGTTTTTGTTTGTTTGTTTTTGGCCACACCCAGTGATGCTCAGAGGTTATTCCTGGCTGTGTGCTCAGAAATCACCCCTGGCTTGGGGGACCATATGGGACGCTGAGGTATTGAACGGAGATCAGTCCTAGGTTAGCGGGTACAAGGCAAACGCCCTACCACCTGCACCATGGCTCTGGCCTCTAATGTCTTTTATTTTTCTTAAAACCCATAGATAAGTGAGACTATTCTGTGCCTCTCTCCTGACAATAAATTTTAATTTGAAAAAAAAAATTTATCAATGATAAAAGACAATAATTAAAAAAATTAGTAAAACTGTTTTTATTTTTTTATTTTAATGAATGTTCAATAAGTCAAATTCAAGTTTTGTAGAACAGGAGAGAAGATGAATTGATTCTAAGCTCTAATTTGAATTGCCACTGGTCAATAATAATAAAGTTTCACAATAAAATATTATACGTTCATACTTACATGAACATTATGCCACGTATATTTTTTATGCACATACATACACGTCAGTGGTCAGCTAACTACAATCCTTAAATCTGCACTAAAGACCTACAGACCTTTTTTTTATTTTGGCAGCTATACTTAGCCATACTCAGGGCTCTGTACTCAGAAATAACTCAAGGTGGACACAGAGTGATACCTACATACAATGTGTAATTACTTTGAAAACTTTGATAAACCTAACTTAAATGGAAGGATCATTCAAAGACTCAAATATTACATTCAAATGGTTCTATCCCATATTATCTAGAATTGAAATACTCATAGCATCTATTGGACAATCTTTCCCATGGTAATCTCCATGTAATGTTTGTTTATTATTTATTTATTTATTTATTTATCTCTTCCTAAATTTTTGAGGAGCATTAATACTTTCAAGCTAAGAAAAAATTGCCACATCTTCCATTTTAACTTCCATACTTAACTTTTTATACCCTTTATTATATTTTTTATAATTTTTTAGGTATAACTACAATCTAGTAACAGAAAATAACACTCAACAGTCAGCACTAAATACTATTTTACCAGTGGCACGTGGGAGAAAAGGCTCTGGTTTCTTTTATGGAATCTATTTAGAGAATAGATAATCAATCATCTCTGTTTATACATCAGGCATAGATGCAATCGTTTAACTGACCAAAATGACATGAAGATCAGGTATAAGAAAATGTCTGTATAAGGTATAAGAAAATCTTCTGAGGACAGTTCACCTTCCAATAATATCCTAACTGTAGAGCTAATACTTGTGGGAGTAAAATTTCAAAATATCAATGAATTTGCTATATAAATATTTTAAAAAGAAGTAAATTGGAGATATGAACATTATGTAAAACATTTATATTGACAAATTACTTTGTCAAGTTAAGTTTTTTTAATTATTTTTATTAATTGAGAGACTATATCTGACTATTCACTGGGACCAAGCAAACTCATCGGTACCATGGGACTAGGCATACTTCAGCCCACTATACTACTAACTTCATATCTCCAGATTGAATATTTTCACTGTCATTATAGAGAAATTTTAGCTTGAAATTTTGAATAATTGAAATTTTGAATAATTTGTTAAAATAATATTTCAAACACAGACAAAATTTTAGCACACTACTAAAAGCATAAGAATTTTTTTCTTCTGTAAAGAATTTTAAAGCAATATCTATATTCAACTGGATTTCAACATATGCTTTTAAAATTCCTTGACCAAAAAATGGCAATTTATAAGATAAGAAAATGTATATGCTAAAAGGAAAAAACTACAGGAACAAGCATTAACATATTCAAAATTTTAGTATAGTTAAAATTTTAGTATAAAGGAAAATTTTACTGCTTCATTCATAGGAAATATGTTAAAATTCATATCCTACTCTCAATTAACCAGAGTTTGTTGCAAATCACCAGAGAAAGTAAATTATTAAAAGGAAATTCTGCGGGTAAATTAAGCTACTGGGAAACCTACATTCTTCCATCTGTTTCAACTATTATTCTTCCTGATCTATTTCCTTAGCTGCTAATCTCATGTAAGTCCTAATGGTCACATTTTCCTGCACTTCTGACTGCCTGCTTGCCTCTTATACAGAGTTCATGAATAAATTCATGAACATGAAAATCATGAACAGAGCTTGTGCTAGGCAGGTGCAGGGAATGGGCAGGTGCAGGAGGCTGGGCAGAGAGCATTGTTGAAGGGAATACTTGTACTGCACACACTGCAGTTTCAGTGATGTCTAAGGAGTAGTATTTCCAAGAAAGATCATAATGAAAAGTTATCTCGAGAAAGCATGTAAAGATGAAATAAAGTTAGAGATCAATTCAGAAATACTTCAACATTAAGTAAAATGTATCCTAAGAAAAAATTTGATGTTTCTGTGAGTGAAAATATGTTGGCTAATAGATAAATTTTCAATATGGTACCAAAAAGCATACAATGTTAATATGTACCTATAATACTACTGTGAAAGATATGTAAGCCAATATGGTCAAAATAAAAATTATAAAAAAAGAAGCATACAAACTGGGAAACATGGGTCTATATACTTTTTTTTTTACAGGAGAAAAAGTGATTGAATCAAAACTCTTTTATTTTAAATATACAACAGTGAAATTTTTTGACAGAATAAAAAAGTCAACATTGATTTATTCTATTTAAAATGATGCCCTTGAAATAAATACTGATAAAATTTTCATTGTATAGAGATACGTATTACATTTTTAAGACATAAATATTGAACCATTAAATAAAGTGAAATTTAATGCTTTTAGAAGCCATATGACTGTTTAACAGAGTTCCTTCAAGGTCTGCTGGGACTATCAAGTTTTTCAGACAAGATAAAAACATTATTACTTTCAGTTTTTCTATTTGGAGGTGCCTACATTTTAAAAAAGAAACACCTAGAGAATTTACTTGGTTTCTTCTTGAGAGCAAATTATAATTGACTGAAGAGTAAATCTCACAGAATAGGAATGCCTCAGTCCTAAATGAAGTATTGGGGGGGGGTAATAAGAGTTTTGGGGCTACATACATCTATGTTCAGGACTGACCACTGGCTATGATGGAGATCAAACTAAGTCCAAAGCCAAGTATTTTACTTTACTGTCCTATCTCCCATCCCAGGTTTCTATACAGTACTAAATTACAATTAATTTTATGCAATAGGTATGACTCTATAATGTAATTGTTCTAAATTTAGATTCAACATACCATAAGATAACAGGCTTTTTATTTATAACTTCATTTATAGAGAAAAAATAACTATTATATTGTATAATATATGGAGGAATATATCTATATTTAGATAATATATAATATATAATGAGTTATGGTTGTTTTTTAAATGTATTCATCAGGCATATATAGAAATATTTTATAATAAAACTGATAAAATATTCTGTAGAACATATATAAATATGATATCAAAAACAGGTATAAACATGATACACAAATTTTCAAATATATATTTGTGTCGCTAAATGTTTACAAAAGTAAATAAAGTGTTAAGATTCCTGTGACGTTCTACTCATGTAATTACATAAGATAGCCACAAGATGGAAGTAAAGTACTTACAGTTGGTGATGTAGCTGCAGAAAGCAAAGGTAAAATTCCTCCACAAGCAATGATGATGTTGTCTACCATTTGGGAAATGAGGTGAATTGTATTATGTACAAAAATAATATTTTCATTACTATTGACGAAATCCATTACAGACTTTGTTGAATGGCTAACACAAGAGAAAAAAACATAAGTGATCATTTCCTTAGCTAAAGACTAAGATGCTTATAAAATTATTTATAGTGAAAAGTAACAAAGAATGACAATTTTTAAATTGAGTCATTAAAAAAGCATTTTTTAAAATTTTTTATTTATCTTTGCTTTGTTTTTTTGCGGGGTCATACCCGGCAGTGTTCAGGGGTTACTCCTGGCTCTATGCTAAGAAATCACTCCTGGCAGTTTCAAGGGGACAATATGGGATGCCATATGGGATGAACCACTGAGCTGCATGCAAGGCAAACACCTTATCTTCATGCTATCTCTCTGGCCCTAAAACAGCATTTTTTAATTAAAAATGTTTTAGCTAAAATATACATGAAATACTTATCATTCACCTCTTCATAGTACGGTTATGTTTGGTTGCCCAAACCAAAAGTCAGGTCTCTTCTTGCCTTTCAACCACCTTCTTCCATGATCTTCCTTTTTATAACTGTCCTCTCTTTCTATTTTCCACTCTATTCTGTTATGACTCTACTTATAGTATCATATCCATGACTCTTCAGGACTAAATAGACATTATTTTTTCAGTGTCAATGATTAAACACAGGGCTGAAGTCTAATAATGCTACAGACCAAAAAGCTAAAAAGATTATTTTTAACTCTCCAGTAGTTTTGCCTTTCCACACATGATTATAACCTTTGAAATGATAACATCAAACCAAAAACATAATTTTTAGCCAAACTCCTTGATTTTTGCCAATTATCATTGAATCTAGTTAATGCAATGTATAATAATGATGATGAATATGTACTATTCATTCTATGTAAAAGTGATGCTGAGAGCTGTGGCTCTCAGTAATAAATAGTAAAGCAGGTTTTTTTCCCTGCCAGGAAGAATTTATTTCCTGCCTCCCTCCCCTTCTACAGCTTTCCTCCCCTCCTTTCTTCCCTCCCATTTTCACCCTTGCTTCTGCCCTCATTCTTCCTCCCTCTTCTTTCTACCCCACCCCTCTCTCCCCACCTACCTCCCTCTGTCCCTTCAATTTTTAGGTCACACCAGGGAACAATCAGGAGTTACTTACTCCTGGCTCTGCACAAAGAAATCACTCCTGGAGGGGCCAGAACGGTGGTGCAAGCAATAAGGCGTCTGCCTAGTACACGATAACCTAGGACAGTCCGCGATTTGATCCCCCAGCATCCCATATGGTCTCACAAGCCAGGAGCGATTTTTGAGCACACTGCCAGGAGTAACCCCTCAGCGTCACCGGGTGTGACCAAAAACACAAACAAACAAACAAACAAACAAATCACTCCTCAAAGTGCTGGGGAGATCACATAAACTGAAATGCCAAGACTATTGAAGACAGGCTGGCTATGTGCAAGGCAAACAACTTCCTCACTGAGCTATTGCTGCCTGCCAGCAGTAATTTTGAGCACAGTCAGGAGTCACCCTAGAGCATCACAGAGTATGGTCCAAAACAGACCCAAAAAGGAGGATGGTGAAAGTTAAAGAATTTGAAAGCTTAATGGAAAAAAAGTAGAAGCAGAGAAAGCCATCTGAGTTCTGAGAATATCATGTACCAAGGATAAGTCATCAGTATCTGTGTATTCTCTTAAAACCATCAACTCTCTATTATATAAATATATACATTTATATATATACCTACTAGTAATTTACTCATAATTGATTATTCTTTAGAGATTTATACTTAGAAACTGAAAGTCATGTTAATAAGTGAATCTGTGTAATTAAATTTTTTATTTCTATTGCTATATGATTATATTTGAAATAATGCAGACATAGCACTTACAGAATCTAAAATTATATATGTAAATTTTATACTTGAGTTTGACACTTTATTTTAACCCTGTATCAAGAAAAAAATTCAGGGGCTTCATTTCAACAACTAAAGTTTAACTTGCTTTATTGTTAAAATTCTTCTTGACATACAACAAGCAATGCAATGTGGGACTCCAAAATTGGCTCTTCTGGGGCCCAAGCGCTGGCACAGGGCATAAGGTGCCTGTTTGCCTTGCACGCACTAGCCTAGGACGAACCGTGGTTCGATCCCCCAGCGTTCCATATGGTCCCACTAAGCCAGGAGCAAATTCTGAGCACATAGCCAGGAGTAACCCCTGAGCATCACCAAATGTGGCCGAAAAACAAAATAAAACAAACAAAATTGGCTTTTGTTAAATCCTAACAATTCTCTTATTTTGCTTCAGTCTAAGTTAAGACTTAATTAAAACTTATATGAAACATATATGCATGTGTTTATATGCATCTATATATGTACAAAACCCTATCTATATATGTGTATTTAAAAGATTTTGGGGTCATCATACTCAGCGATATCTGGCCCAAAGGAGTACTTGGCTCTGCACTCAGAGACCACTCCTGGCAAGCTAATGGAATCCTACGGAGTTCCAGAAACTGAACCCAGGTTAGATACATAAAGGCAAGTAAGTATCATATCTACTGTACTATCTCTCCAGCACCAGACATATAACTTTTATGGAAATGTTTTACCATAAACTTCAGTGCTGATTATTTCAATAAATAGAATTTGTGATACAATTCATTTAATAATTAATTTATTCATAATTTAAAAGATTCATTTTCTTAAGTGAAAGTCGTCTTTTTTCTTTTTTTCAAACATTATTAATTGATTGATTGATAGGTTATTGGGGCACACCCAGGAGTGCTAAGGGGTTACTCCTACCTCTGCATTTAGAAATCAACCCTGGCAGGCTGGGGACCACATGGAATGCTAGAAATCGAACGGAGTCCCTCCAGGGTCGGCCGCATGCAAGGCAAACGCCCTTCCGCTGTGCTATCTCTCCGGCCCCAGTGAGAGTCCTCTTAATTAAAGAAAAATAAAGGTTTCTACCTTCTCCAAACATGGACATCTGTTTCTAAGGCAAAGAGCAAATCAGTGAGAAGCCTCTGGTGCATTGGAGACCATTTAAACTCAGGAATCCGAAACATGGTGGTACGTGGTCCTGGACTGAACTGACGTCGCTGTTCCTCAGTCATTGGCATTCCTCGAAATCCTAGATCAACCCGGAGGTCTCTGTCTTGCTGTGTAAGAGATCGACCCTGTACAGCCTAGAAAAAGGAAAAGGAAAGTTTAAGAGAGTGAAAAAGAAATATCAGATCTTTGAATATAAATACTCATTGTAAAATGAGTAAAGTTTTTGCATGTGACTCTAGTAGGTTAATCTATCTGATATAAATTATTCACCTGATGATTCCCTGCACAAAGCTCTTTTTGAACTTAACATTTTCTGTTCTAAAAAGTAGGTGATGCAATGAAATGACTAAATTAAACTCAAAAATTCAAATTGAAAACCACAGCCTTGTTTTATGCCATTTGCCCACATATAATGACAGTAGCATGAACTCAAAGTATTCTGGGTCTATATTATCACCTAGATAACTGACTTGAACAGATTCAAGTTAACTTCAAAGTCAGCCTCTCACAATTTAGAAAACAATTGAGTATAACCAGCAAAAAAAATCCAGGAAAATGCTTATGAACTAAAAAAAAAAAAAAAGGCAAGTATAGTAATTACTATATTCAATTAAAAATACTCCATGTTTTACACATATGTATCTAATTCAATATTGCCATCACCTAACAATTATCATTATAGTACAACAGCCTCAAAATATAATGGGCAGTCAGTAAAAAATAAAACGTTACCTTGCAAATAGAATTCATAAATTTCCACAGAATATTTCATTAAGGATTTTTATTAGTGTACAAAGACACCAATGAAGTCTATTTTACTCTTTTCGAGTCTAATAAAATACGTCAAATTTTCTAAAAGTTTAGTGGAAACCCAGAAGAAGAATAACAAAATAATCCAACAAATCAATATGGAATAAGTATTATTATGATTTAACTCTTAGCTATAATTTGCTAATTTAGCCTAAAAAATAAAAAAGCAGACTTTAAGTCAAAGCACAACACTTAAAATCTGAATTAAACAACATCATCCCTTAGTAGTTTGATCTCTTGAGACTAAAGTTACAGCACCAATTTCTCATCACAGCCCCGAGTCTTTAATTCTCTCATAAAAAAAATCCTATTCATGTGGTTGCAAAGAAAATTTTCACTGCTAATAATTCCAAATTTTCTCAGCCATATTACCTACCTCACAGGGTTGTTGTGAGGATTAAATCTGAAAACATATAGCACAGTGCCTGGAACATAGTAGGCACTTGATAAATAACAGTTCCCTTTTCCCTTCCCCTTCATTTCATTTATCAGTTCAATCTGGGCTCCAAGTCCTCTTTTCTACAATCCACAGAACAGGGATGGGCCTGAAGCTTAAAAGGTTAAAATTAATCAAGTATTCAGAATGAAGATCTTCGAGTACAAACTGTGTAAATGTAGTCACAGAATTATAAAATGTTAGAACTGGTAGACCCTAAAGGTCCTATTTAAATCTTGTACAACCTCGTGTACTACACAAAGAAATTCAGGCCCAGAGAGGTTGAGCAAACTTATGTAAACCAAAAGTGACAGAACTAGAAACAATTCAAACATAATGAACATTTTTTTCTATAAATACTACCCTATTCAATGGCATAAATTATTCTTACACCACAATTAAGTATCAATAAGTTGTGACTGGTAAGAAATTATTCTGCCTTGTTCCTAATAACTCAGCATCTATACAATATCTTTTTTAGAATTCATGTAAGAAACTTACTTGTGTTGTAGTCGTCGTCTGGATTTTTCGGATTTCCTTTCCTGATTCTTTGCCATCGTCAGATCTCTCAGTATCTGAAATTATACTTCCTGCATCAATACTTGGTGCAGTTTTGCTACAAGACGACTCTGTTTCCAGAGTGGTAGCAGTCATTTCTGCATATTCTAACCCTTTAGAAGATGCTATGTCTCTTTCAGAAATACTGCTCATTCCATCAGAAGTTGTATGGATTTTGAACTCTTTTTCTTCTATTATATTTGATGTACAAGTTAAATCTACACTACCAGTCATATGAGCAAGCAATCCAAGATCATCACTCACACCAAGATGTACTTGTGTATCCTGAATATTTGAAATAATGTGATTGTTAGAAAGCTCAGGAAGGAGTTTCTCCTCCTGTTTGGGTATTTTATCAAAGAGAAATGATGAGCTACTATTGGGAAGTTCATCTTTCTCATCTGCTAATGTTATCAGTGGGCCATTATCCTTATCTTCATTTTTTTTAATAATACCAACACTTCCATGAACATTATTTTGGAGTTTTTCAACAGCAGCACTATATACATTGTCCAACAAAGATTCAACCTCCACAAGAGCACCATTCTCTCCACCTACTAAAGTCTCTGGCGATAAATCCATATCATCAAGTTTTACTTCTGTTGCTTCCACTTTCTCAGCTTTTATATCAACTAAAAGATCATGCACTTCCACGTGTACACCACTTCCCGGTCTATCTGAATTTCCAAGAATATCATCGGAAACTTTTGTTGACATGAGCAAGTCTCTAGTATCTGTGTTGACAGGGTAATCTGTCTCACTTTCTGGGCTCTGACTTTGTGAAAGATCTTCTATCTCTCGAATTTCCATTCCACCTTTTGCTCCTGTTGCTTGTGATGAAAGACCAGAAATGGTGCTCACGTTCCCTTTCTTCCCCTTTTTAATGTTTTCCTCCTCTTGTCGCTGATATTCTTCATACATTTTGGCTAAGTATTCCTTATGTGCTTCATAAGTGACCTTAGGGAAAAAAAGGAAGAAAATATTAAGGTATACATCAAGAAATTTTAATGTCACAAAACTATAGTACAATGAGCAAAAAATAGCATCAAGAACTCTAAATTTTCACATAAAGCATATACAAATTTTAAGGAAAAGAAGTGTTCAGTTTTCTCAAATGGTTATAAATCTATAAAATATATTAATTAAAAGCTGGGGAGAGAGCTCAAGTGTAGAGTACATGCTGAGCAAACACAGACCCTCCCATCATCATTGCGAAAGTGGCACAGATGGGCCCAACACTGACAAGATGGTCTTTGTGGCCCCCATGGATATGCAGGCTGGATGCTTGGTATGAGCACAGTGGCCCCTGAACACTACCTGAGCATCAGAGCCTCACAGGCATGGCAAGATGAGCTATGTAGTAAGTGGCACTAGGTCTCTACTATGCCAGGGATGAGCCTTATTTAAAAACAAAGAAGCCCAAAGTAATTATATATGATTTATTATGTGACCTACCCAAAGAACCTGTGTAAAAGTACAGAATCAATGTTGAAAATAACATAATATTTTATGTTTCAATATACCAGTTGAATATATATATATATATATTCATGAATGAGTAATAACAATTTCAGGTAAATAGTACTATGTTCAGATTATATGAGCTGGAAGAGAGAAGTAACTAATAGAATATATTAAAAGTACTATTATTTTATTCTATAGACTACTTATGGGTGTCTGATGCAACAATAAAGATGGAAACTATCTGTCTAAAAATAATAATTTGTAAACTGAAAAAATAATGCAATTTTAACTTTACAAAGACTGCTTTGTTACATAGACTTAGTAGATATAATCAGAGATATACACATCCTACTTAAATATATGACATGCCTTTTCCTATAAAAATACTGTTAAAGGAACATAATATGTGCCTTGAAAGATGGAAAACATTATAAAATACAAATATACATTAAATAAATTCCAAAATTAACAAAATTCAAATTTCTTTCTCATCGACATATAAGGTATTAGTTCATAACTAAATGTTAAGATTAACAAGACTTTAAGTTAACAAGTTTCCTTTATAAATTATATTGATATAAAGGAGCCTTCATATGACAGAAGAAGAAATGAAATTCTAAGGATGAGGTTAGTCAATTTCCCATAGCCTACAGGTCAAATCACCCTATCTGATATTTTGGTGTATTGGAATATGATGTTCAAGAATACATCCACATGCATTATTTAAATTGTTTAAAGCTACTTTCAAAGATGAATAGGTACAACTGAAGCTATATATACCACAAATTCAAAATTAGTATCTGTAACTGCAAGCATATTTATTTTCAGCCCCCTCAAATAAAACTATAAAATTTTTCTAAAGTTATAAACTGTATGTGGTACAGATTAGATTAAAAGTCAAACTATGGTGACCCACATTTTTCTTATAATATAACACAAAATATCCTTAATTCTGTGTATACAGAAATTTGGCAATATAACTATACATAATATTCCACTATTTTAACCAAAATTTAAAGCAAACATTTAAATATAGGCAAATAGACTGTCAATATTAAAAATATATAATTTAAGTAATAAATTTATAAAACATTTTAAATATGTATATGATTCAGCAGTTTCTTAAATCATGATTACTTTTAAGATGTTTATAAAGTTTCAGAATATTTTATGTAGTATGTTTATAAGAACCAAATAAGTACACTTTAGTTGAGAATTTAGTTTAGACAGTTTTCAAATCTTCTGTAAGATATATATGGGATCATGTTTAGCCTTAAACTGATTATACACTGTGACTTTAAATTAAATGACCTATAAGAAATGTCTATATTTAATATTGCATTAACAAAGGAAAAATTGGGATAAAGAAATCAGTTATAATGCAAGTTGTCCACAAGATGGCACCAAATGCGTGTTTAGAACCATTTAATTTACAACTGACAATGATGCCTTTAAATCCCTTGTTACCTTGGAATGGGCTATTGAGAGTGTATCCACCCAGACTCTCCAGCCTCCCCACTCATATTTTATTGCATGGTACAAAAGAATCCGGAAAATATTGTACACCATCTCAGTAATCTTCTGTTCTTCCGAGTTTTTAGGATTTATATAGCCAAGAGAGAACATCCAATCCTGCCATACTGAACACTGCAATAAACATCTAATAGAAAAAAAAAAAAAATTGAATGGAATTATATAAACTATATCTAAATTTACTGTTTTTAAAATTTAAATATGCGATAAACTATTATTTGACTTTTAAAGCAAGGCACATCATAACCTATACTTTTTATGTATTTTATATGTGGAAAGATTTTTTTTCTTTTGTTTCTACCTAGAAAAATTCAAACTTTTATTGTAAATTACTTACCTAATTTTCCTGGATCTATTTAGATATTTTTCTCTACTTCCTCATCACAGGTATCACTCATAATGTATTTTGTGAATTACATAAAATTTAGTCAATGTTTTGTTACCTTGTTAAACTATACTATTCAATCTGTGCAGCACAGAGCTCTCAATACAACAAATAACTAAATTTTGCTGAGTTAAGAAGTAAGGTAGAAGACTTCTAAGAACAACCCTTTCTTATACAACTAGCTTATTATTACATACAATAATCAGCTAGAGGCCAGAGTGGTAGCACAGTGGTAGGGTGTTTGCCTTGCACACGGCCTATAGAGGACGAACAGTGATTTATAACCCAGCATCCCATATGATCCCCCGAGCCTGCCAGGAGTGACTTTTGAGCGCAGAAGCCAGGAATAACCCCTGAGTGCAGCCAGGTGTGACCCAAAAAATAATAATAATAAACAAATAAATAAAAACAAAGAAAACCCCAATAATCAGCTATCAAAGAAATTCAAGAAAAGTACTAATAACTATAAGAAATACAGTATCATTAAAATTAAAATAAAACTAAAAATAGGTATCGTCAAAAGATAAAACATAAATCGTATGGATACAGTTAATTATACATAATTAAAACATACAGATATTAATTAAATAAAAGCATATAAAACAGGTATTCAGAGGCCGGAGAGATAGCACGGAGGTAAGGTGTTTGCCTTGCATGCAGAAGGTCAGTGGTTTGAATCTGGCATCCCTTATGGTCCCCCTGAGCCTGCCAGGGGCGATTTCTGAGCATAGAACCAGGAGTAACCCCTGAGCGCTTCAAGGACTGACCCAAAAATAAAAAAAAACAAAAACCAATAGGTATTCAGACTAAGACTGCATTAAGAAAACATATAATAACTTTCTAAAGATTGAAATTATTTAGTAATGAGATATTTTATTTTATTTTTTCCCTCCCCCTAATGAGATATTTTAAATATTGCTTTTCAAAAACTAAAAGTAAAGAATAGCTGCCTGAGAGACAGTATAGTGGTTGTACTTGCCTTGCATGCAGTCAACCACAATTCAAAACCTGGTTACATGTATTGTTTCCCAAGCAACACCAAGAGAGAAGCCTAAGCCCAGAGCTAAAAGCAATCCCTGATTAACAGGTATGACCCCAAAATCTATAAATATATAGAAGCAATAAAAAATGAGAAACCAAATTTTATCATGGAATAAGGTTAGTTTTAATCAAATTACTTACCTTCTATTTTCACGACTATTACTGAAGAGTTTTATCATGTCAGATAAAAATAAACGACGAACTTCCATCAGTTCTGCACTTGGTGTAGAGTTTTTTAACAAAGTTGCCACTACTTTAAGAATCACTATAGATGAACAAAATAATAGAGCAAAACTTTGTTAATGTATAATATATTATACTCAAAAAGCAATGACTTTACACTAATTGTGTTATGTTATATGCACTATAAGTTCAATGAACTATGTAAAGAATATTGTATATTTATGTAATTAGGAAATGTTTTAGTTACACATACTGCCATCGTATTATCATATGATAATAAAGAACTTCTATTTGCTCACTTGGGTTTTGAATTTTCACAGTGGAATCTGGCTCTGGATGTGGTTTGTGTACAACTTGAGTACATACTTGTTCTGTCAATATCTGAAAGATAAAAAACTTCATTTAGAAAATTCAAATCATAACTGAAAAATACATATAAAGATTTTTCAAACAAGAATTATTTCAAAGGAAATATCAAATTGGTCTTCTAGTTAATTCCATATGTGTCTACATTAATTCTGTAGGCTCCAACTTTCATTATTATCATTATTATTACATAGACAAAAAGATTAAGTAGAAAATGTAAGTATTTTGATAAAAATCACTTCAATTTACAATGTTCCTGTACTTCATTAGACTATAAACAATATGTGTTTGGTCTACAATATAATAAAAAACAGATTTCAAAAATAGTGTGCAATGTAGTAAAAAATAAATTTCAAAAACTTAATGTGTAAGCCCTTGTACATCCAAGTTTCTAATGGAGATATAAGGGAAATACATATATACACATAATCATATATACATAAAGCATTGTTCCACTATTTTGTAAAAATGCATACAATTTTTAAATACGTTCTTTTAAGGGGTCAGAGCAGTGGCACAAGTGGTAAGGCATTTGCCTTGCACTCGCTAACCTAGGACAGACTGCGGTTCAATACCCCGGCATCACATATGGTCCCCCCAAACCAGGAGGGATTTCTGAGCTCAGAGCCAGGAGTAACCCGAGAGTCACTGGGTGTGGCCCAACACACGCGCACACACACACACACACACACACACACACACACACACACACTCCCGGAGTGTCACTGGGTGTGGCCCCACACAAGTGTGCGCGCGCACACACACACACACACACCTTCCAAGTAACAAAATCTGACCCAACACACACACACACACACACACACACACACACACACACCTTCCAAGTAACAAAATCTGACCAAACTAATCATGAAAAAAAGGCAAGAGCAGGAGAGATCATACAGTGATAGAGTGTTTGCCTTACATATGGTCAACCAAATTCAATCCCAGACATTCCATATAGTTCCCAGAGTATTACAAGAGTAATTCCTGAGCACAGAGCCAGGTGTAACCTCTGAGCATTTCTGGGTATGGCACCAAAAGCAAAATTCAAAACAAAACAAAAAAGAAAAGACAGAATTTACTATATCTTATATATCACAAGAGCAGAATTCCTATCTGTAAGTATAGGATCAGACATCATAATTATTGTCAGTTTTCAATAAATATTTAAGAATAATTAAAATTAAGAATAACTAAATTGTGTAGAAATAATGAACATGACTATTTAGCCTTTCTTTAGCCTGTGTTTACTGTTATTCTTGAAAATGTAAAAAAAAAAAAGAAAGATAACCTTTAATAGAGGCAAGTTCTATTAGGGAGTTAACTTTCTTTTTAATAAGCAAAGTTTTGAAGGAGCCTTTTTAAATTGTATAAAATTAAAGATTAATTGTTTAATATAAAAACTATGGGGGAAAGGCATGTTAGTTAGGAGAAAGAGAAAGTTAATTCTTTAAGAAACAGGTGATTTTCCCTGATCAGAAAAAAAATTTTTTTAACATGACATCTAGCAGTGCCATTTTTCTTTTTTTCTGCTTTTCCTATAAAAAAGAAAAAAAAAATCTACAAAATGTGCTAAAGTGCAATGGTAATACATATTAAAGTGTGACATTAACCTGACATAGAAATGAACCCATTATTACTGAACTGGAAAAATTAAGGAAAATGCCCTCATTTAACATACTATTATTGAAACAAATACTGCTATTTAAACAAAGAGCCCTGGAATTTTGCAAAACAGAGCACTCGTGACATGCACTACAAGAAGGATGAATCTGAAACATGAAAACTTATTTGAAACCAGGGGCTCAAGAGATAGCATTTGCCTTGCAAACAGCCAACTCAGGACCAACAGTGGTTTGATTCCCAGCATCACATACAGTCCCCAGAGCCTACCAGGGGTGATTTCTGTGAGCAGAAGCAGGAGTAACCCCTGAGCGTCGCCGGGTGTGGCCCAAATACCAAGAAAAAATTATTTGAAACCATACATCAGATAATAATTCATATAGTCATAAGTTTTCACATCAAAAGGCCCAGTATTTTGTAGATCTATATTAAACCAAGTTAACAAATTACAAAAATATTTTGAATATAAATATAGAAGTATGCAAAATAATTGCACAAAAGTTTAGAAAAGATTAGATCATGTTCTTTTTTTTCTTTTTAGTTTTTGGTTTTTGGTCACACCCGGCAGTGCTCAGAGGATACTCCTGGCTCTATGCTCAGAAATCGCTCCTGGCAGGTTCGGGGGACCATATGGAATGCTGGATTCAAACCACCGTCCTTCTGGATGCAAGGCAAATGCCTTACCTCCATGCTATCTCTCAGGCCCCATAGACATATTCTTGACTATACACTATATATACTGAACAGAAGTCATCTTGGTGTACAGAAAACAAAATTTCTTTCCAGATACCTCTTTTATGTTGTTGGCCTTATCAATGTCTGTGATTATCTAATAGTGAGCATATTATCTGCCCAGTCAATCTGATAAAGAGTTTAGAAGCAACAAATAAAGCTCAATATATAAAAATATCTTAAAAATATAACATATTTATATATGAGCTGTTTCATTTTGAAAATATTTTAGAAATTAAATCAATATATATTATTAAGGTCCAATAAGATGACTATACTTTATACATGTCTAACAATATGAAATACAATTGCTATATTTCTAGAATCACTTAAAAGTAGAGACAGATTCCCCTATTACATAAAATAACATGGTAGTCAATTATAGGAATCTATTTAAAATTTTTTAATGATGAAAGAAAGCACGGGACACAAGTAGAGAGAAATGCAAATGTAACACTTCACTTGTCTTTTTTTTTTTGTGGCAACATCAGGATGCATTCAGGGATCACAGTGGTCTAAAGAGTGGAAGTGCGGTAGTGAACAAATTTGGGGCTAAGGGTTGAAGTATGGCCATTGACCACAAAGAAGGTGTGCACTATAACCTCTGCATTACCTTCCCAGCCTACTATAAACTCTTTAAATGAAAGAAAAGGAATAGAAATAAGGCTCAATTATTTGAGTGGACCTAGAATGAAAGTTAACCTTCACTGTACAAAAATAAAACTGTTCAGAGAGTTCAGAACTAGATACAAACATGAAATCTAATGTGTATTTGACAATATAGCACATTAGAGTTCATACCAATAACATTTTCACTGTTCAAAGGCCACAGGCTATCACATTGGAAAGCAAATGGAAGCAATGAATTATAAATGGAAAATAACTCAACAAATATTCTATTTATAGGCATAGATCTTAACTAAGAATTCTACCTTGAAATTTTATTTACAAGAAAAATTATTTCTTAATTTGTTGATAAGAGATTGAACTTTACAGCAAGGATTCTGAAGTTTCTCCTCTGAGCTTCTCATTCCAGAGTCTCATCCTGAATATATAAATCATTTTGCTTTAGTAGACTGAACCCTTAAGATAGAAATGGCAAACGACATATCTTGAAATGGTAAACTATTGACCCCACTATTAAATCTAACTGCCACTGTAGAAACCTAGCAGTCAGAGAATATTTCTGCCTTTATAGTTTGGACAAGCCAATTGATTTTACACTGCAGTGTCCTCATTTGTGAAAAGAATGTTTGAAAAGATAAAGGAAAACATATTTATCACCTAGGAGATTCTATAATCTTGAAAAGGGGATTTTATTGATGTGCATCAAAGTTTTACATATGGCGATATTCTCATAAAAACACCAAGCTTAGAGCTGAAGAGACAGTGCAGGGGTCAGAGGCACATACTAAGTATGTGCAAGGACTAACTTCAATCTCTGGTAATGCAGATTCACCTTTCATCAATGTTGGATATTGTCCTGGAGGCCCAGATACCATGGGGTAGACATGGTGTTTCCTGGTACTGCTGGGCACAAGGAGTATAATATAACCAGGCACTAGCATTGAATTTCCTAGTCTGTTTAAGCATCAATCAACATAAGTAGCCTAGGAGCCACCTGAATACTAATTAGGAGCTACACTGCCATGTATGCTTAAAATATTTTATTTCAGGGTTCAAAGAAAAAATACAGTTAGTAAGATTCATGCTTTGAACATGGTTGATCAAAGTTCAATGTCCCAGCAACAAATATGGCTCTCCAAGCCTTCCAGTGCAAACACGGGACTAAGTACTACTAGACATGGCTTAAGAACCAAAATTAAAAAGAAACCATCATAGGATAAGATAATAAAATTATCTGGGGCCAGAGAGATAGCATGGAGGTAAAGGGTTTGCCTTGCATGCAGAAGGTTGGTGGTTTGAATTCTGGCATCCCATATGGTCCCGTGAGCCTGCCAGGAGCTACTTCTGAGCACAGAGCCAGGAGTAACCCCTGAGCGCGGCCGGATGTGATCAAAAAAAAAAAAAAACAATAACAAAAAAGATAATACAATTATCATGTTATTTTATAAAAGAATGTATTATATTGGTAAGAAACTAAAATCTTAGGACAAGATCCCACACCTGAATACTACTCTTAAGTGTTAAACTGAATTACTGGAACTGAATATAAAGAGAAGTAATAAGCACAAGTTTACAAAGTAAAATATTACATTTAATAAAATAAAATCAGATAGTTATTGAGATATACAAAAAATACATTAAAAATAATATGCCCTCAGGCCAGAGAGATAGCACAGCAGTAGCGTGTTTACCTTACAAGCGCTGACCCAGGACCAATGGTGATTTGAATCCCAGCATCCCATGTGGTCCCCTGTGCCTGCCAGGAGTAATTTCTGAGCAGACAGCCAGGAGTAACCCCTGTGCGTTGCCGAGTGTGGCCCAAAAAACAAACAAAAATAAAATAATAATATGCCCTGTATTTAGAAGACATTCTAAAAAGTACAATAAAATAATACTTAAATTAAGAAAGTATGTTGTGGCCGGAGAGATATCACTGTGGTAGGGCAATTAAGAAAGTATGTTTGTGGCCAGAGAGATATCACTGTGATAGGGCATTTGCCTTGCATGTAGTCAACACAGGAGGGTTCTGGTTCAATTCCCAGCATCGCATATGGTTCCACAGATGGCCAGGGGCAATTTCTGAGTACAAAGCCAGGAGTTACCCTTGAGCACTGCTGGGTGTGGCCCAACAACTAACAATATAAAAAAAAAAAAAAAAAAAAAAGAAAGTATGTTTAAAATTTGGAGATAACATGAGCTATAAGGCAAAAGAAAATGAAGTTCTATGTAATTAGATTATTAGATGATGTGATTATTGAGTGTGACGGTCTACAGGCAGTGATAAGGACCTTTCTTTAAGATGTATACTAAGCAGTGAATGCTATAATCACTGATGATCAGTTTCAGGAATGTAGAATTAAGCTTAATATGAAAACATTTTATATATAATGTGTGACCAAAATTTTAAAAATTACTACCTATCTCACATAAAATAAATACTCCAAGTGGATTCAATGTTAAAAATGTAATAGATTTTTTATTAGAAATGATGACATGTGAGGATTTTATACATCATGCTTATGTATAGTTAAGTCTAGGTAAATGTTCACAGTTGTTACATATCAGACCCACTGAAAAATAGAGAAAAGAAAAAATCCTTGCCAACTACAAAAAGACTGGCAATAAAAACCACCATGAATATGTTATAAAATACATTTATTTTCTTTAAGATAATTATTTGCATATAGTAAATATCTCTCCCCCATCATATATAGAGTGCTAACAGCATACATTTAAAATTGCAATCACACAATTTTAATATTTTACCTCATAAAGTGTGTTGTATGTGGTAACAGTCACAGTGTTTGTATGCAACATCAGTCTTTCTCCAAGAAGAGTAAAAAGACTATGGGTATGCATTATTTCAACTTTTCTCCTAAAGAAAGAGAAGGGAAAATAAATATGCTTTGAAACAAAATGGATTTTCTAATAACAAATTTTTGTTAAATATAATCTATTAACAGATATAGAGTCACAGAGTCAGAAATTACATATGGAAAGGTTTGCTAAAGGTCCAAGACCAACTATTTATCTTATTCTTGAAAAACTAAAAGTGAATGGTACAAATTATGAAACATCAATTTAATAGCTATTATTAATTTTATGATCACTATAAATTATTTTAGTTCAAAATAATGATCACCCCAACACAGAGATCACAGAATTTTAAAATTCTTTTAGTATAAAATCAAAATCTGTAGTAAACTTAAATGTCAAGAATTACAAATCACACACAGTTAAAAAGTGGAGTATCTTGATGTTGGTATTGTATGCAAATTAGTTTACAAAAGTTAAAATAAATTTTTACTTGTGTTAAATTTATTCCACTATTTTTAAAACCAGTCAGCATTTATTTACAACATTATAATAATAACTGACCTAAAGAAAAAACAAAAATTCTTCACTTACATAGTTTAATGTACTCATTTAACTGTTGGACCACCTACTCCATTATTATAAGGTGAGGATCTATTAAAGAATTTCTGGAACATTCAGCTGTACTTCAGAAACAACTGTACTACTTACTCTCTTCTGTATCACTTTCCTCTTGTGTTTTTATCTTTGTTTTGGGACCCAGACTGGCTGTACATAGGGGTTACTCCTGGTTCAATGCTTAGAGATTACCTGTGGTGTGCTCAGGGACTATATATGGTCCTGGAATGGAGTCTGGGTCCTTTGCAAGTAAATTAGCTTAACCTTAACCCTTGTACTAACTTTCTGTAGACCCTACATAAAGTTTCTTATTTCAACACTTGAACTTCTCTATATCACACCATTAGAGTGTTCATTTATTATCATGATTTTCTATTGTTTCCTCTTTGGGTTTTGAAACTACCAAAAAATGGACTAAATAACCACAAATTTATTGTTGGCTATATTCTAGTCCTCACTTATAGCTAAGAGAGATCAATTAACTAAGTGGTAGGCAATGAAATTTGAGCAGAAAAGTTGTAAACCATTTTTAGTCTTCTAGAGCTTTCACCATGGAATGTCCTGTCATATGATGAAACCAAGTAAACTCAACATGGAACCATCAGCCTGGCCTTCATCACAGCTTGTTGAGGAATGTTCATTTAAATATAAGAGATAAGAAAAATAGTTTTAAAAAAAATAAAAAAAATTTGTTGGCCTATTATAGAATCTATTATTACTTCCTAATAAAGAAATTAAATTAAAAGCCATTTATTTGTGTACCAAACACTCACCTAGTAATCCTATCTCCTAATTTCAGTCTCCAACTAATCTGAACTAATACAAGAAAAGAAACAGTAAAATTTCCTATCCCAAGAGAAAATTTGGGCACAAGTCTTGTAGTTTGAACATGAGACCTTTAACTAACTAGTCATCAAAAATATACAATGAAAGGACTAAAAAAAAAAAGTTGTTGGTTTGGTGTTTTGTTTTTGTTTGTTTTTTTTAGTTTTTTGGTTTTTGTTTTTTGTTTTTTGTTTTTTTTTTGGTTTTTGGGTCACACTCAGCATCACTCAGGGGTTACTCCTGGGCCTGCACTCAGAAATTGCTCCTGGCAGGCCCAGGGGATGCTGAGATTCGAACCACCATTTTGTCCTGGATCGGCTGCAAGCAAAGCAAACACCCTAACACTGTGCTATCTCTCAGGCCACAGAAAACTATTGTTTTCTTTTTCTTTTTCTTTTTTTTTTTTTTTTTTTTTTTTTGGTTTTTCGGGCCACACCTGTTTAATGCTCAGGGCTTATTCCTGGCTATGCACTCAGAAATTGCCCCTGGCTTGAGAGGACCATATGGGATGCTGGGGGATTGAACCGTGGTCCTTTCCTTGGCTAGCGCTTGCAATGCAGACACCTTACCTCTAGTGCCACCTCGCCGGCCCCATCTATTATTTTCTTATGGAGAAAAGAGTGTTGATATTTTGCATCACCTCCAGAAAGATGAAAAGTTCCATATTTTTCCAAATAGGAAAGAATAAATGTCAAAGAATAGACCTAGATATATCTATCTGTTGAAAGGAGTTAGTATAAAGTCATCTAAATTAGATTTAGAGTTATCTTATAACTGCCATTACTATTTAAGTTACTAAAGAAATTTATTCTCTTCTGATCATCTCCTAAAATGTAATTGTTCAAAGAGCAGTTTAATTCTAGTTTTAAGAAATAGGGTTTGAAGAGTAAACATTGGAGGAGAAATGTAACTACCTCCTACCTTGGTTTGCTTTAATATACTAGCTTATCAATAAATTTTGAAGAATACAATTGTTATTTAACCAAAATTGTCATTTAACTCTAATAAAAAACGAAGGTACACTAGTTCTGAACATCACATGGTTTTGTTTCTGAAATAAAGTTCTAATGAGATCTAGTTAGGCACATTCAAATTAAAAAGGCTTCCCTGGGACATATAGAGAACCTAAACAAATAACACAAATCTTCCAAATTTACAAAATTTTTGTAAACCACGTAGTGCAATCTACCTTTTATTAAAAAGCAAGTTTCTTTCTTCACAGAAAAATATATTTGGGGAGATTATTCAATGGAGTACTTTTTGTAACAAATAAAAGAAATAAAATCAAGTAAAATAATATTCTATAACCCAAAATATTTATTATAAATTTGTTATTCAAAGTCAATCATGATGTATGCAAACATGTTTGACAAATAACAATATATTACAGCAATACAATGGAAATTTCTATATAAAGCACACTGCAGCTTATAAATCAGTAATATATTTTCATGTATTTTCACAGACATTAGATATAATTGCAACTGAACATTGCAAAATAAAAGGATCTGTCTTTTGAATTGACTTTATATTTATGTGTATATAATTACCTGGCAAGATACAATATATTTGGGTCACATCTCTCAAAATTATTGATATAATTATTTAATCAATTGAAGATTACTTATTATTTTGGTTATTTCAGAAGCATTTTCATTATCAAGCCTCAATTTATACATTCACGCAAATTTTCCTAGCACATTATGTACATACATATGTACAAACAGATTTATTTCATGGAAGTCTTACAGTTTCATTGGTTTGATTCTCTCCTCCAATTAGATACTTTACTTTAGAGTCTCATTTTTTTCCTATAAAATCTATTTACAGGGCAGGAGCAATGGCTCAAAGGGTTGGAATGTAAGGGACAGAAGACAGTACACTGCATGTCGCTTACACCAGTTAGGTCCTAGACACAATATATTGTTCCTTAAGTACACAGCCCAGGAGTGGTCCCTGAGTACTGAACCATGAGTGGGTCCCAAGATCACTGAGTGTGGCCAAAAAGAAACAAAAGCAGAGAGGATGGGACTAAAATGCCTATTTTGCATGTACAAATCTCTGGTATGATCACTAGAATCATATGCTTCTTCAAATACTGAGGAGTACCAAATCAGGAGTAAATCCAGATTACTATTGAATGTGCTCAAAACAATGGAAAAAAAGGCAAATAAAACACACTTACTAAAATTATTACATATTATAAAATAGGTCATCAATAAGTTCCAAAATGTCTTCATGATCTTTCTTCATCTCATTCTTTTGTTTCTGATTTATCTCTGGATATTATAAATTATTCTATTGCTTAAAACATTATAAATTATTATATACTCTTCAACTTATACTATGCTCTGAAATATATTAGTCTGTTCTTTATTCATTTCTTTCCTTTTTCTTTTTAAATGTCAATTTGATACCATTTCCATTTTTTTGTTTTCATCTTGCTTACATATTATACTTACTTTTTGGCACACAAGATGGATAAACTTTATACTTTCTTATGTTACCCACAATGAAATTTTTGCTTTGCCAACTGAAACATATTTTCAGAGCTTGTTTTTCATATTCTAAGCATTTATCCAATGGATTACTCAGGCTTGGGACAGTTGACTCTGCTATCCTTTAATATTGAATAAATATGCCTATCAATTTTCATCTTTATTCTTCAATAATGAAAGTTCTTAACTTCTAATAAATTTTTGCTTTCATACAGATACTTTATTCTTATTTATTTTTCAACTTCTCATTACAAAGGGTATTTGAGAATATTTGTTAATTTCTACATAGTTTTGGTACACACAGATCAGAAAGTGGCTGTTAGTAAAATCATGTCTATATTACTCATTTTATAGCCAGTATTGACATTTTAAGAAAATGTTCTAAAGTCATAAGCAGTATTTCCAGAGAACTGAGTATATGAGTCACTTTACAAAAATAAAATCAATTTCTTTGTATCATTATCTATTCAACTGGTACTATTTTGAAAACAATGTATTATTATATTTTTCTTATATCAGTATTTAATTTTAGTGGGATTTATTTTATATATTTTATGCTTTCAGGGTGATGAGCATTGATTACTTAAATCTTTAATCAATAATTGACTCTATTAGAGTCTTTTCACAATAAAGCCCTAATGTTTTATCAACACATCTCACTGATGAAGTTGATCTCATACAGTGTGTGTGTATATGTGTATAATATATATATGTATGTTCATATGTACATATATATATGTACATACATATATATGTACATATATATACATATATATATGTATGATCGTATGTACATATATATATGTACATACATATATATATAATGAACTGAATTTACAGCATCTGGATTTAAGTATACTCTAATATCTACACACTTATGAAACTGCCTAAGGATGTATTTCTCAGACCATATCTCTGTATTATCCCCAAATTTATTTGGGGATAAATAATATCATTGATCTGTCCCTTTTCAAATATACATCCATTCTAAACTAGAAGCTTCAATTCAATTTTTTTTCTTTTTTGTTTGTTTACTTTTGGTTTGGAGAAGTGCTCAGGACTTCCTCCTGACTTTAACCTCAGGGATCACTCCTTGCCTAGATTTCATGACCATATGGGATGCCAGAGATTGAGCCTGGGTCTGCAGTTTGCAACTGCATACCCTAATCACACATTCGAATCCTCATTTCATATTTTAATGAATGTTCATTTATAGCAGCATATATGCCTCAAGATTATAACACAAAACCTGTAAGCTCCAACATGATCACCACAAAAATCTACTTTCTATAAATCACCATATAGTTGTTTCACTATACCTATTTCACTGACTTCCAAATTCCTTTCCTTCTAAAATACTCTACCTTGTTCTCTGCAAAGTTGAGTTTGGTTTTTATTTGTTTGTTTAATGTGTTGATTCATGGTTTAATTTATGACTCACTAAGAAAGTTTTCAGATAAACTGTCATATTCCTTTGATTTACTTCACTAACATAAATCCACACAAAGTTTAGACGTTGTAGCAAAAGGCAAAAATAGTATTTATTGTGTATATAACACCACATTTTTTTAAGCAAAATAGCTTTATTTAGAGAAACATAGGGAAAGAGATTCGTGCTCAAGAGAGAACACAAGCTTTACAGCAGAGATAAAAGCTGAGAATCACATTTCAAACTGAACTGCAGGTGAATCTTCAAGACTGATAACATTAGATAATGTGAAAACCAAAGAAAATACCTTCTCTCAGATGCAGATCTCCTAAAGATGGGAAACACTTCATAAAGTAAAATGAAAGAATTGCCTCAAACTGAGATGCAGCCACCCACAAGATATAATATGCATATTTACGAAGTTGTTTTTATAGTGGGGCTTTTCCCAAAAGACCCTACCTGTGGCATTTGAAAAAAGAATCAATTTATGGTAAAATGGTTATGCTCTTTAAAAAATTTCATTATTACTTATATTATATTCGATATATGTATATATATATATATATATGTGTGGACTTCTGTAAGGGAGAGAATCATAGAAAAAGAGCATTTTTAACTTTTCAAAATATATCAAAATTGTCCTCCTGTGATTAATTATTTAAATCTACCAATATTTGAAAGTTTATCTTCAGTACATCCTTGCTGGCAATATTATCAAATTGTTTAAATTTTACTATCTCAATAAACACTAAATGTAATATAATTATTTTTACCTCCTGACAGCTATTGAAATTTGAACCTTATACCATATGTTCATTGCTAAATCATTTCTCTTCAGCTTTATTCTTAACACTTGAAAAAATATTTCCTTTTTCATATATTTGCACAATTTTTATGTTCATAATACATATTCAATGTACTCTAGATAAACTGAAAAGATATATTCATACACTCATTTAAAGCACATTTTATTTTAATGAGAAAATTAGTCAACTTATACCTAAATAAGTTATACATATTTATTGTTTTAGAAAATCTTCCATAAATTTGACTTGATCAATTGCAGTACTACCTATAATTTTAAGAGTTTTAAAATTCCATTTTCAAAATTTCATAAACTATATATATGTAAATACTTTAATAATTTTGTAAATATAAGATTTGTCTTATATTTTACTGTCACAAATTTTATATTCTAAATATAAAATTAACTTAAGTATTTTACTAACCATGAATGTAGAGTTATGTACTCATCATCATTATCCTGTTATGAAACATTTTAATCAGTCAAAATGTTCCCTTGTGTCCACTTGGCATCAATCCCTACCCCTACGGATGACCCCATTTTATCAGCAAATAGCACAGTGAACATTTCATATAACAGTATTCATACAATATTCATTTGGCTTCCCTCACTTAGAATAATGCATCCAGAAATTAATGAAATGGTATGCATCAGTCAGCCATTTCCTGAAACCCAACTGCAAACATGTCTATAATATTTCTGCTTAAATATATTTTTTAAAAATAATAATTTTGAATACTAGTCCATTATATACATATATGTTACTTTTTTTTAAATCATTCACTAACTAATGGAAGGTTAGATTTTTTTCCAATTTTTGTTATTATAAATAATAAAACTAAGAACATTTATGTACAGCCTCGGGGGCAGAGCAAGTAGTAAGGCATTTGCCTTGCAGGCAGCTAACTTAGGATGGACCGCAATTCGATCCCCCTGCATCTGAAATGGTCCCCCCAAGCCAGGGGCTATTTCTGAGTGCATAGCCAGGAGTAACTACTGAGCATCACAAGGTATGACCACCCCAAAAGAACAAAACAAAACAAAAAGGTACAGTCTATTTGTAAACATTATTTGATGTTCTTTCCCTTAGTGGAAATCTCAGTTTGAAAATGTCAGGTTATTTGTCTTATGTTCCAATTTTCTGATTAACCAGAGTTTTCCTTTTTTATTCTTAATTTCCATTTTACAAAAATCAAATTGTCTTTTATTTTTGCATCATGGAATACTTGGGTTTGGTTCTAGGTCTTGGCTATTTGAAACAATATATCTATTAATTAGAATGCATATTTTACACAAAAAATTCCATTTCCTCACATCCTGGTCAAGCATTTACTTTTTTGCTTGGTTTTGTTTTTTGTTTTTCTTTGGGGGGGGCGGTCACAACCAGTGGCGCTCAGGGGTTACTCCTGGCTTTATGCTCAGAAATCACTCCTGGCTCCGGGGACCAAATGGGATGCTGAGATTCGAACCACTGTCCTTCTGCATGCAAGGCAAACTCCTTATCTCCATGCTATCTCTCCGGCCCCAAGCATTTACTTTTAATGATAGACATTTTTAAGAAACATGTGAATAAGGGCCCGCGAGGTGGTGCATGAGGTAAGGTGTCTGCCTTGCAAGCTTAGCCAAGGATCTGGACCTCCATTCGGTCCCCTGGCATCCCATTTGGTCCTCCCAAACCAGGGGCAATTTCTGAGCACTTAGCCAGAAGTAACCCCCTGAGCATCAAACAGGTGTGGCCCAAAAAACCAAAAACAAAAGGAAGGAAGGATGGGAGGGAGGGAGGGAGGGAGGGGGGAGGAAGGGAGGGAGGGAGGGAGGGGGGAAGGAAGGATGGGAGGGAGGGAGGGAGGAAGGGAGGAAGGGAGGAAGGAAGGAAGGAAGGGAGGGAGGGAGGGAGGGAGGGAGGGAGGGAGGAAGGGAGGAAGGGAGGAAGGAAGGGAAGGGAGGGAGGGAGGGAGGGAGGGAGGGAGGGAGGGAGGGAGGGAGGGAGGGAGGGAGGGAGGGAGGGAGGAAGGAAGGAAGGAAGGAAGGAAGGAAGGAAGGAAGGTAGGTGAATAATATCTATGGCTAATTTTTGTACTATATTTCTTTGATTTTAGTGATAATGAGTGGCATTTCATGCACACCGATTTATTTATAGGCTGTTTTTGGAAAAAAATATATTAATTTCCTTTGTGTGTTTTTTAAGGAATTAATCAAAGTGAATTTCTGTTAAGTAAAATAAAATCTTAATATATTACAAAATTGTATTTTATAAGCTAACATTTGCAAATGTTTTCTCCTATTACCTAGGTTGTGTCTTATCATTTTTTTATCTTTTGCTGTGCATAATATTTTCAGTTTGATGCAGTCTCACTTTGTTACTTTTATTTTTGTTTCTTTTGTTTTTCATACCAATGTTTTAAAAAATTCATTTCAGGACTGATGTGAAGGATATAGTACACCCTATGTTATCATCTGGATATCTGATGCTTTGCAATCTTACTAAAATCATTGACTTAAATTTTGTGTAGGCTTAATAAAATGTACGGTTTCATTTGTTTGCATGGTGGTATCAAATTTGCTCAACATCATATGTTGAACACTATCTACTACTCATTTTATATTCTTGACTCTTCTGTCATCATGCACCTCACCATACACATTAGGACATTTCTCTGGCTTTTCTTTAATATATGATCGATCTATGTATACTTTTATGCTAATCGTATGTTTTGATTGCTACAACTATGTTTTGTTGGTGATATTAGTGGTGGTTTTTTCTTTGGGTTACCACTTTCATCAGTAGGTTGAATATTTTTTGTTTGTTTGTTTGTGTGTTTTGGGACCATACCCAGTGGTGCTCAGGAGTTTACTCCTGGCTCTATACTCAAGCATGCCTGGCAGAGTCAGGGGACGATGTGGGATGTCAGTGATCAAACTCAGAGATGCCATATGCAAGGAAAATGCCCCACCCACTGGGCTATAACTCTTGCCTCAACTATCTTTTGTTGTATACACTCCTGTGTGAAATTTTCTTAAGAATCATTCAGAAAGAAGCCGGAACAATAGTATAGAGACAGGGAATTTGCCTTGCATGTGGCTGAGCCTGGATGGATCCAGGTTCAATACCAGCACCCCATAAGGTTCCCTGAGCCTGCCTGGAGCATATTTTCTCCCTTTATTTGAACACCCCTAAACAATAAATTCATTACTTATATTGAAATACAAAGGTAATCATTCTTGCCACTCCTAAAATCTCTGGCAAACATTATATCAGTAATTTTCTATCCTGTTAATCTAAATTTTTAATTTTTAATAAATTTTATCTATTTTTCATTTTGCTTTTCTATGTATCTCATATTCTACAATAGTTTCTCTTTCTTTGAATTTCTTCCAATTTCAATTTTATATGTTTGATAGTTTTCTCTTTTAATTTTCCCCCCAAATTTTTGTCATGTCAAAGCTAAAAGATTCAGCATTTTTACTCTTCATTAGAATTTATTTAGCCTGTTGAAATTCTAGTGAATATAGGTAACTTCCATCATTAAAGGCAACACTTTAGCAATTTTGAGGGGCAATTTCAGTGGTTCTCAGGGCTTATTCCTGGCTTTGTTCTTACAGATCATTCTTGGTCATGCTGAGACAAACAAATGTGGTGCTGGAGATTAAACCTGAGTCATTCACCTGCAAGGCACATACTCTTATCTGTTATACTATATCTCCAGGCAACTTGTGACATTTTAAACTGAGTATAATTTTTAGTCACAATTACCATTTATTTAAGATTAAATACAGGATTAAGTCCTTAAACATTCTACTACTCAATCCTTTCTATTTAACCAAAGTTAATGATAGCTTCATCTTCTACTGAAAGAAAAAAAAAAGTCTATGCTTCTCAGTGAGTATTGCCATCATCAATGAGTATACTTCAGGTTCTCTTATTTATGTAATACTGTTCTACGATTTTGTCTAAAATTATATCTACATTATATCCATTATATCTATATATCCATTATATCTACATGTCTCTGTTCATTATCTGAATATCAATTAGGTACCAAAAGGAAAATATTACTTCTCACAACTATTTAGACTGTTAAATAAATTGGTTTTTTGGGAGGTTTTCTCTTTAATTATTTCAGTTGGGAGCTACTTCCAATGATTCTGAGTTTACTATGTCTCCTCACATAGGGATCACAATTGTGGTACTGCATACCATATGCAGTGCTGGTGATTATACCTGGGTTGGCTGGATGTAAATCAAGTGCTGGACTATCTCTGGTCTATATTGTAAGTTTTATCTAAATTTTGTGTAGTTTGATAGTTATCAGTAGACTCTAATTACAATGTAAACAACAAAATTAATTAGAATTTCTGAGAAAAGCACAACTCGATATACTTAAATTAATATTTTCTTGGCTTAGATAAGAAAATGAATATAAAAATGTATAAAACAAGTTTTAAATATTTGAAAGAGATATTCTAGAATGGTCACATCATAGGAAATCAGCAAGCCTCAATGTCAGATTAGAATAAAAGTAAAAATAATAAAATACTGAGTCAACAAATAAACAAAAATTCAGCTAAAAGTAAGACTTCTGTTTACACAGTACTCGTGAAGAAATTTTTTGCTGAAAATTAGTCAGGTTTTTTTTATTGAAGTATATTACTACATAATTAAAATAAACTGTTTACTTTTATAAAGTAAACAGAAGCAAATTATGTTACTTCAACTCTAATTAAGTTACATTATATTAATAAATAATTTTACAAAACATTTTAATTCTTGTAACGAGGTTATTTCCACACTTAAATCCAAATTTATATTTCATTAATAAAAGACTTGTAAGACTAAAGTTAAAATACTTATTTTTACAAATATTTATGAAAAAATATCAACTTACTTGTGACCTAAATGCTTCAGAAAGTATCCCAGAACCTTCAGAGCTTGAACCCAAATACTTTCACTTTTAGAAGCCAGTAATTTGTAGATTACCCTATAAAAATATAATCAATTTATTTTAAAAACACCTATGCATTAAAAATATACACATTGTATGCATTATAAAAAATTATAAACACACAAAATACCTCACAAGTTTTAAAATTTGGGTAATTTCCTTTCCCTTAAATTTACCCTTCTAATATACTATGAAAAGGATCAGTTTTAGCTATATATAAGCTCACCAAATGAAACATTCCATAATTAAGTCTGATATTTTCTTCCATAATTGCCCATACATTTTTGACTTTCCCCCACTGATATTGCTCTTTTGAATATTAACAGATATCTTCCTCAACATTTCTAATGAGGTTTGAGAAATAATATCACTTCAATAAGGAATTATATTTTTCTGATTAAAAATATTGTAGATTGTCTGTTTGGGTCAGATTCAATTCTGTATATATTGGGAAAAATAACGGTAGCTACAGAGAGCAGCAGGACAATCAAACCTATTGCCTGATAATTTTGAAATCTTGGTTCATATACTATTGGTACTTCTATAACACATTCTTCTATTTTTACTAAGTTTGAAAAGTACTGTTAGAACAAAAATGTTTCCGTGAATAATTAAGATATACATGCTAAATTGCTACATAAGAACAGGGCAATATTCATTATAATATATCTGAGTACTTTGGTAATTTTATCCTATCTTTTTCAAGAAATAAAAGTATTCTTACTAAATGGTAGAAAGAATGATAACATATTCTTTCATGATCAATTCAACTTTAGAATTTAAGTCTTTTTTTTGTTTGTTTTTGTTTTTGTTTTTCGGCCCACACCCATTTGATGCTCAGGGGTTGCTCCTGGCTAAGCGCTCAGAAACTGCCCCAGGCTTGAGGGGACCATATGGGATGCTGGGTGATCAAACCAGGGTCCCAATCTTTTCTTGGCTAGCACCTGCAAGGCAAACACCTTACTCTAGCGCCACCTTGCCGGCCCCATAAAATTTAAGTATTTTGTGGGAAAACTGGTAACTATAAAATCGGGCTATGTTTATTGTACTATCATTAATAAAATGTTATTTTTTATTTTTAAGCATTTCCAAAGAAAAAACTTGATCGTAGAGAATGCAGTCTAATTTACATATCATTTAAGTGACATTGGCAAACTAAAGTTAATGAAAACTATTTCTTCCACATTATATATTGGGAAAAGGGCATACCAATGATGCACAGAGACTACTCCTCTTTGGTACATGTGAATCGCTATTGGTAAACCACATTATTCCCATAATCAAACTAGATTCTACCAAATACAAAGGGTGATGCACTCTAGACTAATGAGTTATACTCCAAGCTCAGTAAAATGTATCATTAAAAATATAGTGTTTTTCTTGATACATGTAATTTAGTACAGAGTAATATATAAAAATTCTGAGAAGAGAAAATATAAACTTATTTTTCTTAGCAGTAAACATTTCCAGTAACAGCAAATGTATAATAAAATTGATTTTCAGAACTTTAAAGGATCAAAATCAATTTAAAAATTTTTTGAGAATAAAGTTGGGCATATAAAAATATTTGCAAATTAATGGGACCGGCTGGAGCAGTGCCACAGGGCATAAGGTGTCTGCCTTGCTCACGCTAGCCTAGGACAGACTGCAGTTTGCTCCGCCGGCATCCCATATGGTCCTCCAAGCCAGGAGAGATTTCTAAGGGCATAGCCAGGAGTAACCACTGAACGTCACCAGGTGTGCCCCCCCCCAAAATCGCAAATTAGGAAATTAAAAAGTCATAACTATCTTGAAAACCTAAAAAAGGATCATATCCTAAAATGCTTTATGAATTCAGCTCATAATCAAAGTTAACATCCGCTTGGTATAACTGCATAATAGAAAAATACTATTGACATATTTATACTTGATAAACAAAAAATTATAGTAATGATTTGAAATATCTCACATGAAAGCATTTTTTTACTTTTTTATCTTTTTTGTGTTTGCGCCACACCCAGTGGCGATCAGGGGTTACTCCTGGCTCTGGGTTTAGAAATCGCCCCTAGCAGGCTTGGGGGACCATATGTGATGACGGGTATCAAACCCAGGTCTGTCCTGCATCAGCCACATGCAAAACAAATGTCCAACCACTGTGCTATCTCTCCAACTCCCATGAAAATATTTTTAATATATATAAACATGGTTCTTGTAAAACAATATGACAAAAATTGCAATATATTAGTAAGAGGCAATATACTGATAAATTTAATTTTAACCATTTATTGTTTAGTTCAGAATACAAGCATTATTCTTTTGATTTATCTAGTTATATTCTAGCTATCATAAATATCATTTTCAAATTATTTTGAATATTATATCCTATAAAAAGCAACTTTCATTTATACACATGAATTCTCTTTTAGAATTTTCATAGTACTACTAATACATTAGCTTATCATCCATTATTATTAAAATAATCATGTAAGTGATCTGGCTAGATAAGCTTTGTCCCTCTCTAGTGTACTTTCCATATTATGAACATTAAATATGGCAAAACACACCACCACCACCACCATTGAAAAAAAGAAAAAAATAAATATATATGGCAAAACAAAAATACAGCAAATTCTATTATTATACATTAAAATATTTATTTACCACCAATAAAATCTAAAATTCTTGTCAATATATGAACCAATCAAAACTATCTACTATGTTTATAATGTTGCCAAAGTGATAATTTTCTAGAGATCTCTTTTTGATGAATTATATCATGGTCACTAATCTTCTAGCAAAAATATTTTTTTTCTTCCCACTTTTCAAAATCCCTTTACTATATCAACAACTTACATTTCTAGAGAACAGAGACCTATTTTCTTTGTTTTCTTTAATAATAAAAAGTGACAACTAAATTTTCTATTCATTCCATGATGTATAAATATCTGCTTTACATATATAATACTTTGCATAAGAGTTTATTTTAGGAAGAAAAACTATTTTCAGGTAAAATTTATGAATCATATCATGACAGTCATACCTTATTCCATTTCTTTGATCAAATGCTGGAATCATTGAGGCTGGATGTTCTGACATTAAGGCCACCAGTAGCTGTAACACATCATGGATATTTTCATCCTGTCAATAAAATTAAAACTATTTTTTAAACATTTATTTAATACTAATATTTTAAAGTATATAATTAAAATAGAAAACTCAAATTTCTTACCTCATGCATTGTAAGTAGGTAATTTAATATACTTTGAAGTTCATCTTCCTTGACCCCTCGATCCTAAATGTAAAAAAAAAATTACATTTAACTCTGACAAAAACTTTTAAAAATAGGTTTAAAAATGATCATTTAAGTGAAAATAATTAAAAAAGTTTTCTCAATTCAACCATTCATTTTTATTTTTAAAACATACAAAATGTAACTCTGACAAAAAACTTTAAAAGATAGGTATCAAAATGATCATTTAAGTGAAAAGAATAACTGGAAAGGCTGTTTCAATTAAAACATTATGAACAGATATGACTCAGGCTATCTTAATTTTAAGGTTGCTATTATTTAATCTAACAGTATTTTCTAAATAATGGTTCTTTTTTAAATAGTCCAAATTTAAACAAAACTTGACAGAGTCAAGTCTTTATCTTTTTCTTTTTTTTATTTTAATCTTCCAAAATTTCTAGTGCTGAGACAATTAATATAAGCCTTCTCCTATAAAAAGATTTTTTCAGATTAAAATCTTTATGTACAACTTTATGTATATGTCCCCTACTTCGAATATAAACCTTATCATGTAACAAAAGTTAAATTCAATAACAAATTAATAGAATGACAGGCTTTATAAAAAATAATGAATATAGTTAATTTTAACTTTACATTAAACTATGTAAACATTACCTCTATCAAAATTTATAGTATTTTACCTTTAGTATGAGTTGTTTCAGAAAAAGTAGCATAAACGCCCGTAATGATATAATTTCTTTTTGTGATGGCCGTGGACCCTCTAGAATAAATCAGAAAAAAATAAAGAAAAAGGGAATCATTATCGTATATTTTCAAATATTTCCCTATTTAAAATTATTGCTATATAAATTTCATATTTATAGGAATATTTTAAATTATATAAATTCTTTATAAATTATAGCTTCATATAAACATATAGTTATAAAGTATTATATAAATTATTCATGATAAACATATAATCACAAGTATATACAAGGACACTTCTTTTATTAACTTCATAGTTTCCATTATCCTCACTCAAATCTAGTCTACCATAATAGATTTTATGCTCAAGTAAAACTTTCTTCAGTTAGGAGTGACATGAATCTAGGTGAAGACCAAGAGCCTTGCAACCTTTCTCCCAGAGAAAAGAGGCCATGGAGGCAGATCCATCAGCTTTGGGACCCAGAGGCCACATTTGCAGAGCCAAGACAAAGAGTCAGTGGAGTGCAGCCATTTCATTCTACTCTGCTCCACACCCTATGCTCCAGCTCATAAAGGAACTCAAGCAAGAGACATAGAACACATCATACTACAACCACAACAATGAAGGAAGATGGTAGCTTCGATGACCTGGGAAGTACCAACAACCTATTTACCCTCTCAGATAAGGGCTTTTAGAAATATGGAGGATGTTCATAGAACTCTTAAAAAGCATGAAATAAATTAAACATGACAAAAATAAAAATCAATCAGAGCTCAGAGTAGAAATCAGAAAACATCAAACTGAATTTACAGCGATGAAAAAATTAGTAGGCAAAATGAAAACCTCACTGGAAAGCCTCTCCAACAGAGTAACAGTGGCTGAAGACAGAATCAGTTAGCTAGAAGATGAGATGGATGACGATCCCCGTACAACTGAAGTGGTTGGAAAAGAGCCTCAAAACAAATGATCAAGCAAGAGGAAAAGTCCTCAAAGAATGTAAACAAACAAAAATGAAAGTCTTTGAAAACTCAATAGAACCAATATAAGAATCATTGGAGTTCTAGAAACACAGGAAGAATATACCCATGAAGTATCAACAATCAAGGACATCATTGCAGTGAAACTCCCAGAGATAAAGAGTAAATGCAACCAAATGCTATATGCCCAAAGAGTAGTAGCCAAAAGAGAACCAAATAAAAGCACCACAAGACATATCCTACTCACAATGATAAACCCCAAAGATAAGGATGGAATAATGAAAACAGTAAGAATAAAAAGGAAAATGACATTCAATGAAATATTCCTAAGGTTTACTGCAAATTTGTTACAAGAAAGCCTCAAATCCAAAGACAGTGGTGATATATAGTGACAAAACTCAATGCAGTGAATGTATTACCAAAAGTATTTCACCCAGACTTACATTCAGGTTTGAAGGGAGTATATACAGCCTCACAATAAACAACAGCTTAGAAACTTTACAGACTCAAAACCTGCTTTAGAGCCTTTGGTCTTCCTCTCCATCCCAGACTCCAGGGCCATCCCTGGGGCTCTGCCCAGGGCCAGCAAAGTGGGTGCCAGGGAAGAAGTTAAAGAGGACCCCAGGCCTTCTCCACACCCCCCACCCAGCACAGGAGGGGTAGGCTTGGGGAAGGGGCTGGCCTACTTCCCTCTCCCAGCTCAATTCTGACCCCGTTTTTTGTTCTAGAAACTCAGAGGCTTTTGCCAGCACGAGGACCTGAGAGGCTTCAATCTGAATGCCTTTGTGAATGACTTGGAGAATCACGTTCCTTTCCATCAGTCTCCATTCTCAAAAACCATGCTGGGCACGAGCACCCCATCTCATAAAGATAAGGTAGTTTAACAGGGTCATAATCTTAGAATGCTCATAAGGCTCATAATCTTAGAATGCTTAGGAAAGGAAACAATATGCTCAAGACCCACTGGATAGTTTTTCATGGAATAAACTCCACATACAGGGCCTACTACCATATTATTTAGCTTTCTAAATTATGATCGTTTTTTTTAAAAAAAATGTCTATACACAATCTAATCCATAAAACCTGTCTTCAGTAAAGTTTCTCATCACTAATCAAGTTTTTTCTAGAAAATGGAAAACTGGTACACCAAAGCAGCTGGCTTTAAATACATTTTTTCTTTCTTTTTCTTTTATTTTAGCATATCTTATTTGCTCTTTTCTTTAAAAAAAAAAAAGTATCCTTTTCTCTGTATCTGGATCAATTTTTTTCAACTGAAATCTATGGATTTATTCTCAGTGTATGCCGATATAACTGCATGAGTGTATGTATCTGCCATACCAATCTGTCCAATGTTCTCTGTGACATATGTATATTTCATAGTATTGACTCCACATCAGTGCTCATTACCCATTTCACTTAGCTTTATAGACTAAATTCTATGACTTTTTCTAGAAAGGCACTATACACAATCTAATTCATGAAGCCTCTCTTTAGTATAGTCTACCATTACCAAGCATGACTGGCCTAGAAAATAGAAAACCTCTATATCAGATTTAGCATTTTTTTCCTTATTTTATTGTATTTTTTTAAATATTCTGTCCCATTTTATTTGGGTCAGCTTTTCGACTGTGACTCATGGGTCGATTCTTAGTCTCTGATGATGTATGTGCAAGAGTGTACAGGTCCACCACACCTATATATGCTTAATGTACGTTTGCATAATTGTACAGAATGCCTACGTTGTATACTGTCCTTCCCACCCTTGGCTCACCACCTTATAAGCTCATTTGCAGTCCTCCACTCCCTCACCCCACCTGGTATTACCCCACATTTAACCCTTTTTATCCTCAGTTCTTGGCTCCTCACAAAGCAGATCATTATCCCCACTCAAGCCAGCTGCCAACCAGCTCCCAAAGTGAAAAGATAAGACTCTCAGCCTGAGAAAAAAATCAATCTCTGTTGCTACTGATCTTCTCTCAGTGGTCTTCTTTCCTCCACCCTACCTTCATTGTAGATCTCTGCTTGCTACCGGACTCAGTTGCTGAGAAGACCCCCACTCAAGGACATTTCCTGATATGGGAATGCTGGGAGCCTATTTCAGACTCCACAAGGAGTCTTGATCAAAGTGGTGTCTGGATTTTACACACACCCCCAACTATTTCTAAAGACATAAAAGGAACACATATATATCCTTTGAACATCTTAGATGTATTCTCTTAACAGCTATAAACTTTATTGAATGTCCTCATATAGTGACAATTTCCCCCACTGGTGTGTGTGTGTGTGTGTGTGTGTGTGTGTGTGTGTGTGTGTGTTGTCTGATATCTGTTAAATAAGGAATTCTGATAGAAAAGTCTCTCTGTTTAGAGCTCATGTTGTGTGTGTGTGTGTGTGTGTGTGTGTGTGTGTGTGTGTGTGTGTTGTCTGATATCTGTTAAATAAGGAATTCTGGTAGAAAAATCTCTCTGTTTAGAGCTCATATTATAACCAAGTTACGGGGATTGTTGGACTTGTTCCCTCAGCCCCCACATGCATCAATAATGCCTTGTGGCATTGTTCCTCTTTTGCATAGGCACATCAAAATGAGAAAATATTACATATGCAAACAAGTTCTTATCTAATAGAGATAGGTACATACAAACTGTGTAATGCAGTGGGGCCTCACACCCTGAACATTGTCGTAATGACCTGGCTCACGGCTCAGAAAAGCGGGCATTGTCCATTCACCCCTGAACCATGGATACCATCTACAGAAACAATCATGGTTGTCTACAACATCACCAGGAAGCAAAGTTCTACCAGGGAAGAACCTACCACTGCCTTGGCATCAACTTACTTCAAAGAGGGTTCTCTTAACACCCAGACAACTTAGCAATACCAACAACCTGCTTTCAGGGCAGGGCTCTCCACATTGGCTGCTAATGTTGAGGTGAAACTAGAGGACTGACTTCGATGTAGGATCTCCAAAAAAACCAAGATCTTTAACTTGAAACATGACACCAACAACAGAGATTGTGCAAAAAATTATGGTTGGGACCACAGAGAATTATTCAGGGGTTGGACAATCTAGTATGCCTGGAGCCCAGAGTTGGTCTTATGCCAGAAAGCTTCATGGGTAAGGTCTCCTCGTATTTAGGCCAAGGCTTTTCTTTTCCATTTCCCCCATATTTTGCTGGACCTATGCAAAAAACAATTGCCACTCTCACACCGTTTTTACTGTATTATTTTAATTCTTATCCTTTCTCTTTCATCCTTTATCCTTTTATCCTTTTCTTCTTTCCTTTCTCTTTCATCTCTTTAGTTTTTCTTTCCAATTTCTATTTTTTAATAACTTTGATTTTGGTTATCTTGAAACAAATGTATTATGATCAGTTATGTCAACTATGTGATGCACTTTCTTTAAATAAATTTAATAAAAATCTGCTTTAAAGAATGAATTGAAATTCATTGAAAGATCAATTTTAAGATAAAACAGAACACAAGACACATCAAACTCCTACTAAAGTATGACACTAAATTCCACAATAATCATCTCCCTCAACATCACTGGACTAAATGCAAAAGTTGAGACAGAGTGGCAAAATGGATCAAAAGCTGAATCCAATGTTTTGCTGCCTATATAAACAAAAACCCACACATTTTAATTGTCAAAACAAACACAGACTCAAACTCAAAGGTTGGAGGACAATCATTCAAGCAAAGAACTTCCTTCTTTGGCTAGAGTAGCCAAATTAATTTAAGATGGCACAAAAAACAGACTTCAGACTTAAAAAATTTATAAAATATGGGGCCGGAGAGATAGCATGGAGGTAGGGCATTTGCCTTGCATGCACAAGGACGATGGTTTGAATCCCGGCATCCCATATGGTTCCCAGAGCCTGCCAAGAGCCTTGAGCATAGAGCCAGGAGTAACTTCTGAGTGCGTGTGACCCAAAAACCAAAATAATAATAATAATAATAATAATAAAAATTTATAAAATACAAAGATAAACATTTATGAACAATTAAATGATATGCAGTATATACACACCCAATGAGGGACTAGAAAAATATTTAAAACAATATATATTATATATATATAAGAAATAGGCATTATATACAGATAGATATAGATATAGATATATGGAGACAGAGAGTGAGAGAGAAACCATCCCCAGAAAACTGGATACACATTTTCTCTAATGTACATGGTTCATTCTCCAAAACAGATAATATTCTAGTCCATAAAATATACCTGCATAAAATAAAGAGGATAGAAATTTACATACTATCTTTTCATATCATAATTCACTCAAATTAGTGATGACTAAGAAGCAGAAACAGAAAAATTTTAACAACTGAAAATTAAACAGCTCAATAATGAACAACCAGTGGGAAAGAGTCAAAATTAAAGAAGAAATCTTTGATTTCTAGAAACAAACGAGAATGAAGACATGGATTATCAGTATCTGTGGGACACAGATAAAGAGGAAAATTTATAGATTTGCAAGCATTCATCAGTAAGGAAAGGACCTATATAAATAACTTAATGGCACAGCTTATAACATTGGAATGTGATCAACAAAATAAACCAAAAATAGAAAAAATAGAAAGAGAAAAAAAAAAGCTTAAGAGTAGAAATCAACAAATGGAAAATTCAAGAAATAAAACATAATATCAATGAAAGCAAGAGCTGGTTCTTTGAAAAAATATATAAGATTAATAAACTATTAGCAAAACTCACAAAATAAGGTACACAGAGAAACAGTAAAACAAAGTAGAAATAAAAAAAGGGAGATTCAAAGGTAAGCAGAGGTTACTTTGAGAGACTCTATGCCACAAAACATGAGACCCTGGAAAAAATGAATAAATTCTTACTCTTATAACCTTTAATTAGAACCAAGATAATATAGCATATTTGAGCAGATCTGTCACTATTGAAAAAATTAAAATGGTTATCAAAAGTCTTCCCAAAAACAAAAGCCCAGGCCAAAATGGATTCACTAACAAATAATCTCAAAACTTCTAAGAGGACCTACTACCTATACTTTTCAGGCACTTCCATGAAAAAAAAAAAAAAAGAAACAGAGAAACTCCCAAATAGTTATTATGAAGCCAACATCCCCCTGATACTGAAAGCAGACAAAGGTGACACCAAAAAAGAGAACTTCAGACCAATATCTCTGATGAACACAGTTGAAAAGATCCTCAACAAAATCCACGCCTCATGAAGAAAGTCAATCACCATGACCAAGTAGTATTCATTCCAGAGATTCAAGGATAGTTCAACATACACAAGTTAATCAACATAATAAACCACATCAACAAAACTAAAATTAAAAACCATATGACCATATCAACAGTGTAGAAAAAGCATTTGATAAAATATCTCGACAAGATAGGAATAGAAGAAACTTTCTCAATATAGTCAAGGGCCACAACCCATGGCAAATATTATACTAAATGGAGAAAAACTGAAAGCCATTCCTTAAGAGAGCAAAATTGCCCTCTCTTGCCATTCTTATTCAACATAGTACTGAAAGTACTTTCAATAGCAATTAGGCTAAAAATAAGATATCAAGGGCACCCAGATAAGAAAGTCAAGCTTTCACTGTTTGCAGATGACAAGATACTATACTTAGAAAATCCTAAAGATTCTACCAAAAAGCTCCTAGAAACAATAGTCATATAACAATGTGGCAGTTTACAAAATTATTGCAAAAAATAATCAATGGGCGCTTGCTTCGGCAGTACATATACTAAAATTGGAACAATACAGGGAAGGCATAGCTCCTGCACAAGGATGACATGCAAATTCGTGAAGCGTTCCATATTTTAAAAAATCAATGGTCTTCTTATACACAAACGATAGAAAATAGACATTAAAAAACAATCCCATTCACAATAACACACAAAAATTCAAGTATCTTGAACTCAACCTATTTAAAGAAGTAAAGGATCTATACAAAGAAAACTATAAAACATTATTTCAAATGTAGATATATTCTCTGTTTATAGATGGGAGGGTACAATTAAAATGGCAATACTCCCTAAAGCATTATATAGATTTAATCCAATTCCTCTAAGTATACCCATGACATTCTTCAAAGACATGGAACAAATACTGAAATTTATTTAGAACAAAAATACCTAAAAATAGCTAAAGCAACCCTTAGGCAACAACAAAAAGGAGGCTTCACTTTCCCCAACTTTAAATTTTATTTTAACACAATAATCATTAAAACATCATGGTACTGGAATAAAGACAGACCCTAGATCCAATGAATAGAATTGAGTATTCAGAGAATGACACCCACACATACAATTTATTAATATTTTACAAGGGGCAAAAAATACAAAACTGAGCAAGGAAAGCCTCTTCAATAAGTGGTTTTGGGACAACTGATCAGCCACATGCAAAACAGCAAACTCAGACCTCTAACTAACACAATGCACAAAAGTCAAATCAAAATGGATTAAAGACCTTGATATCAGACCTGAAACTATATATAGAAGAAAATCTAGGCAAAAAAAAAAAAAAAAAAAAGATCCATGACACTGAGTCTAAGGAATCTTCAATGACGAAACATCACTGTCCAAATAAGTGGAAACAAAGATAAATGAATGGGACTGCATCAAACTGAGAAGCTTCTGCTGTTAAAAGTGAACAACAACTAGGGTAAATGGTTAACAATGGAGTGAGAGAAACTATTCACCCAATACCTATCAGATAAGGAGTTAATATCCAAGTTATTTAAGGTACTGATAGAACGTAACAAAAAAAATTCATCTATCCCCATCCAAAAATGGGGAAAAGAAATGAACAGACATTTCCTCAAAGAAGAAATACTGATGGCCAAAAGGCACATGAAAAAAATCCTCCACATCACATCATCAGAGAGATACAAAACAAATATGTGCCTTAAAAAAACTGACATTTAACATAGGCGTGCAGAGGGCATTTTTGTATTGTGATTTTGTGTTCCTAGGGTCTATCCCTAGGAGTGGTATTGCTGGATTATATGAGAGCTCAATGTCCAGTTATTTAAGTAATATGCATATTATTTTCCCAAAAGTCTGGACTAGTCTGCATTCCTGCCAGCAGTAAACGAGAGTTCCTTTCTCCCTACATTCACCCCAGCACTGATTGTTCTTGTTCCTTGTGATGTGTGCCAGGCTCTGTGGCATGAGATGATGTCTCACTGTTATTTTGATTTGCATCTCCCTAATAAGTGATATGGAGCATTTTTTCATTTGCCTTTTGGCCATTTGTATTTCTTTTTTGAGGAAATTTCTGTTAATTTCTTCTCCCCATTTCTAATGGGGTTATTTTTTTTCTAATTAAGTTCTGTGAATATTCAAGTCTATAGCCAGAATCTGAAAACAACCCGATGCCCTACAATAGATGAGTAGCTAAAGAAACTGTGGTATACATCTATACAATAGAATACTATGCAGTTAGAAGAAGGTCACAAAATTTGGTGACACATGAATGGATTTGGAGACAATTAAGTTGAGTGAAATAAGTCAGAGGAGAGATATAAGCACAGAATAGCCTCACTCATATATGGAATTAAAGAAAAAATCAAAGATAGCAATACCCAGAGACAATAGACATGAGGGCTAGAAGGAGCAGCCCATGATAAAAAAGTTTATCAAAAAGAGTGGTAAGTGTAGTTATCCAACTACCATGACAATAATAAAGAGAGAAATACAATGCCTGTGCCAAAGACAGGCAGAGGAGGGGGTGAAAAATGGGGACACAGGTGCCAGGAAAGTTGTACTGGTGAAGGGGGCTGGGAATTTTATGGCTGAAACTCAATTATGAACAAATTTGTAACTATGGTGCTTAAATAAAAAATTATTTTCATCAAATAAAAACTGTCTTCACTTAAATGTTGTTTTAGTGTTTCTTACACAAATTATATAAAAAACAGAAGAGGTGACAAAAATATTTATTTTATCACTTTTCTTTCAAACCATTTTTACATAGCAAAAACAGGCACTTAAATTATTATTAATCAATGAATGAGAATATGAACAAAGATTACATATAAATTCCATTATAACAAAATGAAAAAGTAATGAGAAATATTTAGTTAGCATCAGAAACAATAATGTACAGTATTTGTGTAGTAGAAATTAAAGTAATTTAATACAGGTAACTAAAACCAGGACATTCCTGGAATATCAAGCATTCCTTGAAGCAACAAGGATTTTTATGGCCTGCTTATATAGTTCCCTAAATCATTTCAAGTATAAATTACCATTTTCTCTCTTTTTATATTTTTAATTTCTTTTCTTTGGCTTTTGTTTTCTTTTGGGTGCCACACCTGCCTCTGTTCAGGGCTTATTTCTGACTTTGTGTTCATGGATTACTCCAAACAGTTCTTAGGATGTGGTGCTGAGGATCTAATCAGGTCAGGCTTTGTGATAGAATCCAGTGGTCGGCAAGCAATGGCTCGCGAGCCACATGCGGCTCTTTACACTTTTTAATGCGGATTTTCTGTGTGCCAGGAGGCTGCTCCAGGAGTCAGGACTCTGCTCCTAGCGTCTATCAGTACATGCCCTGTGTGGCTTTCAAAATAAATTTCAATCATGGTTTTGGCGAGATTTGGCTCAGTTGAAAAAAAAAAGTTGCCCACCACTGTGCTAGACAATCACCTTAACCTTTGTACCAATTTTACAACCCAATATTACTCTATTTTCATTTGTTTGTTTTATTTGCTTGATTTTTCAGTCATACCGTGTTCCAATATCCTTCCCTTAGGCAGTTTCATCTCCAGTCACCAATTTCCCCAATTACTCTCCCATCATATTCCCACCTTTTATCTGCAGTCTGCTTCTATGGTAGACACTTTTCTTCAATTTCCCTTTATCTTTGTTCCCCCTTTTTCTTTCCTGATAGACACTGTGGTTTTCAATACTGTTACTGAAGGAGTATCATGGATATCATTATACTTCCTTTCAATTCCCAGTTCTTTTTTCAGAATACTTTGTTTTAATCAAAAACACATCCTCCCATTTTACAATAAACATATAAACTAAAAAGTATAATAATTTATTTTTATCTACCTATATTCAAAACTTATTTCTTTCAGAAAAACTACTTATTCCCCAATTTCTAGAAACACAGAACATAATGGAATATAAATCTTTGGCATATTTTAGTAAGTTATAATTCAAGTACAAGATTAAATTTCAAGAATATAATAGTCTCATACCTTCAACCATATACATTAAAAGCTAAATATTCCAGGTAAAGCTCACAGATTTTAATCTGAATCTCTCTTCTATCAATAATACTATAAACCAAGGGTCCTCAAACTTTTTAAACAGGGGGCCAGTTCACTGTCCCTCAGACCATTGGAGGGTCTGACTATAGTAAAAACAAAATTTATGAACGAATTCTTATGCACACTGCATATATCTTATTTTGCAATGAAGAAACAAAACAGATACAAATACAATATGTGGCCCGCAGGCCATAGTTTGAGGACCACTGCACCAAGTCTAGAAACAATTTAATATGCAAAAAATGAGAAATCTTCGCTAACATAAAAAATCCTCAATATACTAAAACATTTAAGAAAAGTTCATTGAGCCAGAAAATTAGCACAGTGGGAAGGTAGTTTAACATGTTTTATCTGAAAAGAACAAAATTTAATCCCAGCACTACCTCTCCCCTGAGCACTACCAGGAGAAATCCCTGAACACTAGCAGAACTCCCTGACTAGAATGGGTACAGACCAAATAGCATAAATATGTGAATGCAAACCATCAGTAGTATGCACAATGCACATGCACACACACAGATATACTAGAATTCAGTAAAAATTCTACAATAATTTATATCTGTTCACTATAACAAAACCTATTAACAGAATAATCATAACACAAGGTAACATAGTACTGCTATACTTACCCAGTCCTTTAGGGGCAATGCCACTACTGTCAGCAGGATTGATAACCCAATAGTAGTATTTTAAGGTATGCATCAACTGTAATACTGTTCCTACTCTGCGTATGGTGGTATAAATGGTAGCAGTTCCAATGAATTCAGCAGACAAATATGTATACAGAGAAAGTTGAACCTAATACAGGATATTAAGATAATTAGAATATAATTCACAATCAAAAGCATCTGGTTAATGGGGCCAGAGAAATAGCATAGAAGATAGGGCTTTTGTGTTGCATATGGCAGACCTGTGTTCAATCCCAGACATACCATATGGTCTCTCAAGCAATTCCAGGAGTAATTCCTCAGTGCAAAGTTAGGAGTAATGCCTAATTCTGATGACATAGTTAGGAGTAATGCTTAACTCTGATGAAAAAAATCTGGCAGAAAAATAGAATATTGTGGGGGCCAGAGTAATGTCACAGTGGTAGTGTTTGCCTTGCATGCATTTGACCTAGGACGGACCTTAGCTTGATCCCACAGCGTCCCATATGGTCCCCCAAGGCAGGAGCTATTTCTAAGCACAGAGCCAGGAGTAACCCCTGAGCATCACTGGGTGTAGTCCAAAAGCCAAAAAAAGGAAAAAAAATAGAATATTGAAATATTGTATAAGCCAACTGTATTAAAGTGGTGGAGAGTCCTGGAAATTTTTTGTTGATGGGGTGCAGTAATTTTGTACTTCAAACCTTAAATATTATGATAATATAGTCATGTTGCATAAACTATAAAAACTATTTTAAAAATTAGTTTTTTGCTGGGAATGTTGGCTAGTCCAGTCTTTTGGAAAACAATGTGGACATCCTCAAAAACACTAGAAACTGTTCTTCCACATAACCCAGCAATACCACTCCTAGAAAAATGTCCTAGGGACCCTAAAACAAAATACAGAAAAGTCATCTACATTCCTAGGTTCATCACAAAACTATTAACTCTAGCCAGAATCTCTAAACCAGGGGTCTCAAACTCAATTTACCGGGGCCACAGGAGGCAAAGTCAGGGTGAGGCAGGGCCGCATAAGGGATTTCACTTACTGAATATTCGCAATAAAAAATCGCATTAGTAAGAAAAAAAATAGCAAAAATCACATTAAACATTTGCATACCCCGAACGGAACTGCTCGGGGTATGCGAATGTTTAATGCGATTTTTTTCTTACTAATGCGATTTTTTATTGCGATTATTCAGTAAGCGCATAATCGCGAATACTGCGATATTTAAGGTTGGCTGCGGGCCACAAAATGTTGTAAAGAGGGCTGCAAATAACGAGCTGCAAGTTTGAGACCCCTGCTCTAAAATATCCAAGTGCCCGAGAACAGATGAGTGGTAAAGAAGTTGTGCTACATCTAAACTACACAGACACTTGGGAAAATGAAGTCAGAAAATTTGCCTATACATATAGGTTATCATGCCGAGTGAAATGAGTCAAAGGGAGAGGGACACACATAGAATTATCACATTCATTAGCAGAAAATAGTTGAGAGTAGTAATACCCAAAGACAACAAAAATGAAGGTTCAAGAGGACTGGTCTATGGTAGATACTTGTCACAAAAGGGAGTGGGGAAAGTGCATTTGGTACAGAAAAGGATCCTGTATAACAATAATAGTTGGAAATGAACAATCTGGACAAAACTGAGTTATAAAAGGAAGTAAAATGATACGCATGATACCCTTTTAGTACAAGTATTAAAAAATAGCAATTCAATAAAATTTTAAAAAATCATTTATAATTTAGTTCCATATAATTCAATAGCTCAAAGTCTGTATTTTCTTCATTAGGACAAGACAATACACAGCTAAATTGTTAGACAAAAATATATATTATCAGATATCATAAGGGCTTTTGTTATTTCACAGTATCTTAAATAAATTGTTTATCGGGGCCGGAGAGATAGCATGGGGTTAGGTGTTTGCCTTTCATGCAAAAGGTCACTGGTTCGAATCCTGGCATCCCATATGGTCCCCATAGCCTGCCAGGAGCGATTTCTGAACGTGAAGCCAGGAGTAACCCCTGAGCGCTGCCGGGTGTGAACCAAAAACAAAACAAAAAACAAAAACAAAAAAAAAAAAAGAGAGAAGTTTATCACGTGAACATTTACTACAAATTCGAACTCTAACCAAGTACAAGAGGACCATTAAAATACTCTTTAAATATTGGATTAAGTCTGGTATATAGACAATGACACACAGTGATACAGAAATTTCAAAATAAGAACTCAGAATTTATAAACTGTTTAACCAAATGTAAGGAATATTTTAAAATTCTATAAGAAAGCTGAAATTTATGAAAAATGTCCCTTACTGTTGATTTTCCCTGGATAATACCAAGATTAATTCAGGTAGAAAGGTAGAAAATCTGTAAAATTTCTTATTCTCTTCCAGAAAATTTATATAATTTACTTGGGGGGGGGGGGGGTTGGGCCACACCGGTGATGCTCAGGTGTTACTCCAGGCTATGAGCTCAGAAATTGCTCCATGCTTGAGGGACAATATGGGACGCCAACGATTGAAAAGAGGACTGTCCTGGGTCAGCCACATGCAAGGCAAATGCCATACTTCTGTGCTACTGCTTCAGTCCCTATAATTTACTTTTATAAAAATGATTAAAAATCATGTCATTGACTCTACATTCACAATGCAATTTTCTATTCAATTATCAGTTATCACAGTAGTAGTAACTAATATTTTTCTTTTCCTAGTTTATTGGTTTAACAAAATATCAATTTTGAACTTTACAAATTATATCTAATAAATTTAGGGTTTAATATTATGTCAACCATAACTTTATAGTTATTAAATATTAAGGCACTGGCAATTACATTTTTGTTTGTAATTGATTTTCAGGAGTACATTGTTCCAACACCAGTTCCACCACCAGTGTTAACTTGCCTTCATCAGTAATTCATATTTCCTGCCATCTTGGTCAGCCTCCTTTGCAGGCAAATTTTTAAATTGATTATTGAACCTTAGAACTCAAGCTTGCAGCATTGTTGGGTCTTTAATTTAGATATGTATGTCTATAAATATATCATAAGTACATATATATAATATATATATGCCAATATCACATCTCTATACCAATCATGTGCTCAAGATAACTTCTGTCATCTCTTTGTTTCTCCCTTTCCCTTCCTATCCTTTTTATTCTTTTGATGATGGGTCATCTGGATATCCCCCTTTACAATCAGTCATTCCCTATATAATACTGAATTTTAATGAACTTTTCATTTAATATATTCATTTTAAAATATTTTATTTCTGATCCTATCCATTAACATTTATTTGACTGACTATAAGATGTCTGAAAAATCTGAATGTTTTCTACTAAATAATGTCATCTAATATGTTTGATTTACAGCATTATACAAAATAAAGTGAGTAAAGAAAAAACATTATACCTTTGCAGGTGTATGTATCCAGATGGCTGGGTTGAATAAAATATGATCACAAAGCTGCTTCAGCAAAGGGGCTCCATGTGATAAACCATCAAGGTATTTTGCAAAGGATAAAAATTGCTCCAGTACAGCTCTAGTTATATGAACTCTTGATGACTAAAGAAAGGAAAAAGAAACTCAAGCTAAGAACATCTAGAATACCAAATTTCAAGACCATAGGATTTTTCAACTATCATGATTACCTACTATCAACAGTGTTTAGGTAAGCAAATGTGCTTCTAAACCTTAATTCTGCACTATCCAAATCAGTGACAACTATCATTGTAAAACTACTCAGTCCTTGAAATATGACTGAAGAGAAGTGATGTATATTCTATACACAAATTAGATTCTGAAAGTTTAAAACAAAAATAAATATAAAAACATGTAATTTCTTTTAGCTCTGATTATATTGAAATAATATTCTGTATACTTTAGGTTAAAAATGAATTTCATATGAAAATATTAAATGTTCTTCATAAAGTTTAAACTAAATCTTCATAAAAAGTTTTATTTAGGTATAACATGCAATTTCATATTTCTGCAATAACAGAAATTTATTTAATTACAGTATGCTAGTAGTAAGCAATCATATTTTAATCAGGACAGGAAAAAAATCAAAATCAGTAAAGCCTGCTAATACTGTGAATCCTTCCCCAACTTCATTTTTTCCCTAAACCCTGTTTTGGTATGTAAATACCCACATGGATTACAAGTAACTTCCCCCACCCTGGTGGGTGGAGTTCTGGATTAAAAAAAAAAAAAAGTCTGTCTGGTGGCTAGGACAGAGTTCAGAGGGCAGCACAGGAAGAGCTCAGCAAAAATGAGCACATGGCAGAGAAAAGCCATGAAAAATAGAGACCTGACTCCAATGAATATGTTTCTGACTGCTCTACTTTCTCTACCACTACCCAGCTTCATCAGACCTGATGGCCTAAGGGGTTAAAAATATGGTGCCTGGGGCAGCCTCACCCAACATGTGGAATTTATATTTTTTATATTTTTATTCTACAGCTGGCACTTAAACATGGACACAGGGCCCAAGGACCCAAGTTGACCGTAGCTATGGTGAATGCCTTGAACCTGTGGTGGCTAATCATGGCCTTCTTGAGCCCGATTGAGAATGCAGAGCCCAAAATATTGGTGCACATGGCATCTGTTCTGAAAATGAAGGAGAACCCTTCAGGAGGGACATAAACAGGCAGTGAAGCAGTCCCCAGAGGCCAAGACCCACAGCCTTTCTTATACCAAAGGTGCTTTTTCCTTGGCCTCTCAACCTGCAAAAACCTATAGAAATCACTGGTTGGGAATAAGCCAAAAAGAAAGCTCCATTGAGAGGCATCTATACAGATCTCACTGTTCTGTTCTAAGCCCCACTGCAAATAAAAAAATTTGCATCTAACTTCAGTGGTTTAATATTAGTTTGCACAAATCTGGGGAAATGCATAATGCTGTTAGTTTTAACAGTTCTCTATTCTAGTGAAGGGCTCCCAATTGGTATGATGTTTCATTGTGTATCTTAGGTAGCAACTTATTTTCAAACTTTATTATCTGCAGAAATGTTCTTGGATTTTGTTTAGATGCGTTAATAGAAAGGAATTAGGATGTTCTAGACTCATATTACAGTGATTGTTGTAAGAATGTTTAAGAATTTTCAAACTAAGTGTATTTGAAAAAAGGTTCTAACATTTATGTTCAGAGAAGTCTAGGAAAAAAAATGTGATATATATAAGATATAAAAAGGCTGATTGCTTTGAGAATGAGGGGTACAATTTAAACTTGGATGCTTTGAGTTTTGATCTGAGGATCCAGCCTCTGAAGAGAAAAGTAGAACAAAAGTTTTGTAATATAATATTTTCTCTCTTCTTTTTTTGTTTGTTTTGTTTAAAACAGAAAAGATTGAAAATGTAAGGTGAACCCTACCACCTAACTTCTTTTTTTCCCTAACCCCTTCTTTTGGTATGTAAACATCCCCAGTTAAACTAAAATAACCACCCCCCCCCCGTCCTGGTGTGTGGGGTTCTGGATAATAAAGAAAGGAGTCTGCCTGAAGGCTAGGGACAGAGCTCATCCAGAGACAAGATAGGATAGTCAGCACTGGGAGAACTCAACAAAAAAAAAAACTGAGAAATAAAGGGAGCTAAAGACACCAATGAGTATCTTTTCTGACTGCTGTGTATTATTTCCCCATCACTATCCTGCTTTTTCAAACCCTTCAGGCTGAAGGGGTTAGAGGCACCTTGCATGTGATGGCCTCATCCAACACCTGGATTTTATGTTTATTCTACACCTGCTCAGCATTTATAAAGCAAATAACACAATTAGTCATAATTATTGTGCATCCATTATTTTCCTTTGAGAATTCTATAATTGTCAACATTCAGAAAATATACATGTCAAGTATCTGGCATTTTTACCACACATTCTCCTATGCTTTTTTATAATGTTAGTAATTAAATAGATTAAAACTAAAGTGGACAGCAAATTTGTAGATTAGTACATAAAGGAAAATTTAACTGAAAAGCTAATATTTAATTTAAACTGTAAGTAATATGTTTCCAAACTTCCACTATACATTAGTAGTAATAAAAAGAGTAAAGTATAAAAATCAAAAACAAATACACAAATTAATAAATAATTTGGAGTCCAGGTTTAAATACTTATACTCAGAGGCTAATTTATGATAAGTTAACCCAAAAAAAGAAGAAATAAATGTCTGAAATATATGGTGCTGGGGAAAAGAGATAACTGTCTTAAAAGAAATAAAACTGCACCACTATGTTACACCATACGTAACTTAAGGCAAAATGAAAGACTTATATCTTAAGACCCAAATCCATAAAACAATTTGGAAAAAATTATAATCAAAATTATGGTATACTATGATCAGAGTGATGATATAGTAGGTTGGGTGTTTGCCTTACATACTGCTGACCTAAGTTAGGTCCCTGGAACTCTATATGGTCCCCTAAGCACTACAAGGAATGGAGCAAGCCAGGAACACTGCTGTTGTGTTCCCCCAGAAAATAATAATCTGGATGGCTGACTGTGGGGACTGCCAGGTAAAGTGCTGATTGCTTCACCTGCAGACTCTCCACACTGCTGTGCTTCTTCTGAGGAAACTGAGGAACTCAAGGGAGCCCTGTCTTGTGCTTCTCTGTCTTTTCTGAATCCTTGAAGCTCTCCTCAGAACCCTGGGAAGAAAATCCCAAAAAAACTGCATTCTGAAGCTATCCAACAAGCCAGTGAGTAAGAAATGGCTGACTTTACAAGCCCAGAAAGGGGAAGCCGCTGAACTCTGCTGAAACTCAGATGCCAGCAACCCTATCTGCCTTTCTTCTATGCTGTGCTCCATTTAAGGCCTGATTTCATCCTGTATGTGGCTCATCTGCAGACATCTCGCTTTCCTGGAGCCTTCCCTGGAGATGAGTTTACAAGCCCAGAAAGGGTGGAGCCAGAGGAGCACAACCTCTCTGCTTCGTTTTCTGGCCATGCACATCATTTAGCCAATGAATACAACCACAACACGGAGAAAAACCCACAATACAAATGTGACAATGGGGAAAACAACAAAGATCAGCACCAGACACAGAGAATGAAGATGGTAACTCTGATGACTTGAACATGCCCAACCAACTAGTCAGTCTCTCAGATAAGGAGTTTAGAGTCGCAATATGGAAGATGTTCAAAGAACTCAAAGAAACTATAGAAGAGAACACTAATAAGAATGAAGAGAATATGAAGATAGAAATCAGAAAACTCCAAATTGAAACTTCAGGTCAAATAACAGGTCTGAAAAACTCAGTAGATGAATTGAATTAAAACATGGTTGAGCTTTCCCAAGGTTTAACAGCAGCTGAGGATAAAATAAGTACAATGGAAGATGAGATGAATAACAATTCCATACAGCAGAAGAAATTTGAAAAAAAGCCTCAAAGCAAATGATCAAATAATGGAAAAATTACACAAAGAATGGGAACAGATGAAAATAGAAGTCTATGATAAGCTCAACAGAAACAACTTAAGACACATTGGAGTCCCAGAGACCCAGGAAGAAAATCTCCAGGAAGAATCAACGGTCAAGAACATCATTAAAGAGAAACTACCGGAGCTAATGAATATATGCGATCAAATCCTGCATGCCCGAAGAGTACCAACTAAAAGGGACCCCAGAAAAAACACCCCAAGACACATACTGGTCACAGTGATGATTCCCACAGATAGAATTCTGAAAGCAGCAAGATCGAAAAGAGAAATTACATTCAAGGGAACATCCTTGAGATTTACTGCAGACCTGTCAACGGAAACACTCAAGGCCAGAAGGCAGTGGTGAGACATAGTGACAAAACTCAATGAAAAGCTTCACCTAGAATACTGCACCAGACAAAACTGCTTTCAGGTTTGAAGGAACAATACATGGTTTCACAGAAAAACAACAGCTCAGAAACTTTACAGACTCAAAACCATTCTTAAATGAAAAAATAAACGGCCTACTTTAAGGCAAGACTGACCAACAGACATACCAAACGTCGCTATAAAGATGGCACTAACTCCCAGGACAATTCTTTCTCTCAATATCAAAGGACTAAATGCACCAGTTAAGAGACACAGAGTGGCTAAATGGATCAGAAAACTCAATCCAACCTTCTGCTGCCTACGAGAAACGCACCTGAATAATCAGAACAAACACAGACTCAAAATAAACGCTAGAGGAAAAACATCCAAGCAAACAACACCCATAAAAAAGCTGGAGTGGCCATACTAATATCAGATGATTCAAACTTTATACTTAGGAAAGTTGTAAGGGACAAAGATGGACATTTTGTATTAATCAAGTGATACGTATAGCGGAATAAATCACTCTCCTAAACATATATACACCAAAAGAGGAGCCAGCAAAATATTTAATAAAATTGTTAACAAATCTAAGAAATAATATCAATAACAACACAATAATTGTGGGAGACATAATAACGGCATTGTCAACACTTGACAGGTCAACCAGACTGAAACCCAACAAGAATATACTACACCTGAAAAAGAGAAATGGAAGAAAGTGGTCTAGTAGATATATACAGACACTCCACCCCCAGAAGCCCGGATATATATTCTACTCTAATGCACATGAGACATTCTCCAGGATAGACTACATGCTACCACATAAAACGTACCTCCATAATATCAAGAGGATAGGAATTTTGCAGGCTACCTCCACTTACCACAAGGCCCTGAAATTATATGTGAACCAAAAAAGGACACAGAAGAAAAAGTTTAATAATTGGAAGTTAAACAGCCTCATACTGAATAACCAGTGGGTTCGAGATGAAATCAAAGAGAAAATCAAAACCTTCGTCAAAACAAATGACAATGGAGACACAAATTACCACAAAAGATGGGACACAGCAAAAGCTGTACTGAGAGGAAAATTTAAAGCTTTGCAAGCACACATCAGGAAAGAAGAAGGGGGATACCTGAATAGCTTAATGATGCAGCTCATAGAATTAGAAAGTGCTCAACAAAAGGAACCAAAAATAGGGAGACAGAAGGAAATAACAAAGCTGAGAGCAGAAATCAATGAAATGGAAAACCGAAAAACAATCCAAAAGATCAACAAAAGCAGAAGTTGGTTCTTTGAAAAAATAAACAAGATTGATAGATCACTGGCAAAATTAACAAAGAAAGAGAGAGAAACTTGTAACTCGTATTAGGAATGAAAAAGGAGAGATCACTACTGATATGGTAGAGATCCAAAGGGTAATCAGAAACTTCTAACAATCCTGGCAAGACTCTTTCATGAAATCAAAAAAACAGGAACACTTCCAAATAGCTTTTATAAAGCCAACATCACCTTGATACCTAAAGCAGACAGAGATGCTACCAAAAAAGAAAATTACAGACCAATATCGCTGATGAATACATATGCAAAAATCCTCAACAAAATCCTGGCAAATAGGATTCAATGCCTCATTAAGAAGATCATCCACTACGATCAAGTAGGTTTCATCCCAGGAATGCAAGGCTGGTTTAACATCCATAAATCTATCAACATAATAAACAACATCAACAACAAGAAAAACAGAAATCACATGATCATATCAATAGACGCAGAACAAGCATTTGATAAGGTCCAACACCCATTCTTGATCAAAACTCTCAACAAGATGGGAATGGAAGGAAACTTTCTCAATATAGTTAAGGCCATCTACCACAAGCCAGAGGCAAATATTGTCATCAGTGGAGAAAAATGAAAGCCTTTCCTCTAAATTCTGGCACAAGACAAGGCTGTCCTCTCTCACCACTCCTATTCAACATAGCACTGGAAGTACTTGCTATAGTGATTAGGCAAGAAAAAGATATCAAGTGAATCCAGATAGGAAAGGAAGAAGTCAAGCTCTCGCTGTTTGCAGATGACATGATACTCTACCTAGAAAATCCTAAAGTCTCTGTGAAAAAGCTTCTAGAAACAATAGAATCATATAGCAAGGTGGCAAGCTACAAAATTAACACACTAAAATCAATGGCCTTTCTATACACCAATAGTAATGAGGAAGAAATAGACATTCAGAAAACAACCCCATTCACAATAGTGCCATACAAACTCAAATATCTTGGAATCAACTTGACTAAAAAAGTGAAGGACCCTACAAAGAAAACAATAAAATTGCTCCAAGAAATAAGAGAGGACACGAGGAAATAGAAGCACATACCCTGCTCATGGATTGGCAGGAGTAACATCGTTAAAATGGCAATACTCCCCAAACCATTGTACATATTTAATGTGATCCCTCTAAAGGTACCCATGACATTCGTCAAAGAAGTGGATCAGGCACTTTTGAAATTCATTTGGAACAATACACACCTTAGAATAGCTATCTAAAGCAATCATTGGGAAAAAGAATACGGGAGGAATTACTTTCCCCAACTTTAAATTGTACTACAAAGCAATAGTTATCAAAACAGAATGGTATTGAAATAAAGACAGGCCCTCAGATCAGTGGAATAGGCTTGAATACTCAGAGAGACTGTTCCCCAGACATACAATCACCTAATTTTTGATAAAGGAGCAAGAAATCCTAAATGGAGCAAAGAAAGCCTCTTCAACAAGTGGTGTGGGCACAACTGGCTAGCCACTTGCAAAAAAATTGAACTTAGACCCCCAGCTAACATCATGTACAAAGATTAAATGCAAATGGATGAAAGACCACGATATCAGACCTGAAACCATAAGATATATAGAACAACACGTAGGCAAAACACTCCAGGACATTACAGGCATCTTCAAGGAGGAAACTGCACTCTCCAAGCAAGTGAAAGCAGAGATTAACAGATGGGAATATATTAAACTGAGAAGCTTCTGCACCTCAAAAGAAATAGTGCCCAGGATACAAGAGCCCCCCACTGAGTGGGAGAAACTATTCACCCAATACCCATCAGATAAGGGGCTAATCTCTAAAATATACAAGGCACTGACAGAACTTTACAAGAAAAAAACATCTAATCCCATCAAAAAATGGGGAGAAGAAATGACACTTTGACAAAGAAGAAATACAAATGGCCAAAAGACACATGAAAAAATGGTCCACATCACTAATCATCTGGGAGATGCAAATCAACACAACTCTGAGGTACCACCTCACACCCCAGAGATTGGCACGCATCACAAAGAATGAGAACAAGCAGTGTTGGCGGGGATGTGGAGAGAAAGGAACTCTTTTTTTTTTTTTTTACATTTTTTTTTATTTTGATTATAGTGTCTTACATATTGTTGACAATAACATTTTAGGTACATATTTACATAAAATCAGGGGGGATTCCCATCACCAAATTGTCTTATCCACTGCTGGTGGGAATGCCGTCTAGTTCAACCTTTATGGAAAGCAATATGGAGATTCCTCTAAAAACTGGAAATCAAGCTCCCATACAACTCAGCTGTACCACTCCTAGGAATGTACCCTAGGAACACAAAAATACAATAAAAAAATCCCTTCCTTACATCTATATTCATTGCAGCATTATTTACCATAGCAAGACTCTGAATAAAGCCAAGATACAATTCAACAGATAAATGGCTAAATAAACTGTGGTACATATACACAATGGAATATTATGCAGCTGTCAGGAGAGATGAAGTCATGAAATTTTCCTATACATGGATGTACATGGAATCTATTAAGCTGAGTGAAATAAGTCAGAGAGAGAGAGAGAGAGAGAGAGAGAGAGAGAGAGAGAGAGAGAGAGAGAGAGAGAGAGAAAGACACAGAATGGTCTCACTCATTTATGGGTTTTAAGAGAAATGTTTCTTGCAATAATAATTTTCAGACACAAAAGAGAAAAGAGCTGGAAATTACAGCTCACCTCAGGAAGCTCACCACAAACAGGGATGAGTTTAGTTAGAGAAATAACTAAGTTTCGAACTGTCCTAATAATGAGAATGTACGAGGGAAATAGAAAGCCTGTCTAGAGTACAGGCGGGGATTTGGTGGGGTGGAGGGAGATTTGGGACATTGGTGATGGGAATGTTGCACTGGTGATGGGTGTTCTTTACATGACTGAAACCCAAACACAATCATGTATGTAATAAATTATTTTAAATAAAAAATTTAAAAAAAAAGAAAAAATAGTTCTAAACTATGGAAAGTAATATCTTCATGTACTGAGTATCATTTTAAGGCTATGGCTCAGACCAGAATCTCCCTAATTTTCTAAGGAATCCTAACTAGATGTTCTACCCCATTATTATACTATATTCATTTCATGATTAGATGAGTTGAATAGTTTTTTTTATTCAAAAAAAAAGAAAATAATAATCTGAAATTAAATCTCTGATCAGTCCAGAAATTCAGTCACAACAAGAAAATAAATGTAAAAGGTGAATGTGACCAAACAGTTCCCCATATAATGCACTATTAAAGATGAAGGAAACATTATTTCTTCCAAAAATAAGAGCATTTGTTTCAAATAAAAAATATGTTCAAGGATTTCAAATAAAGAAACAGAGATGAAATAATATCAGAAAAAGTGTCTATATTATTTCTGAAAGAAAAAATAAGCTTATTCTTTTTTTGTTTCAAAAATGTTTCCATTTTCATAGAAGTATTATAGTTAATTGACAAAAAACAGGTTAGAGAAACTTTAATAAGAATGATAGATTATTTATTGACACAAAATAACACAATTCTATCATACATCTTTAATTTTAAAGAAAATAATATAATTAAAATTATTATGAGATTATAACAAATTCAGTATTCATTACCATAATAGTACAGCTGTGATTAAAGTAAAGGTGTGCACATAAAAATGACACAAAATGCAAAAGATAAATAATGTAATTTATATTGTTTATACTATGTTATGATTAGAGGGAAATCTATTTTAAATGCCCCAGAATATTAAAAGTGGGGACAAAGAATGCAAAATAATGTTTATGTTACTAAAAAGCATTTAAGTACAATAGGTTTAATTTACAAATTGAGGGAGGGGAAGGAGAGAGAGAGAGAGAGAGAGAGAGAGAGAGAGAGAGAGAGAGAAGGGGAGAGAGAGAAAGAGAAAAAGAGAGAGAAAAAAAGAGAGAGTAACATGCTCGAGAGAGAGAGAGGGAGTAGGCTTCTCCAAATCTGATGAAAGATGGCCCTGTACACATTACAACATTAAAGTACGAAAATGTACATCTCAATAGCGACCATACAGGTGACATGTGCCTGGGCCAAAGAAGCATATGTGCACCTAAAATGTATACAGTGTAGACATTTAAATGCACATATAAAAAGAAGTTCCAAAATTCAGTATAATCAGTTAAATTTCAGTTAATATAAATTTGATATATGAATAACATGTCAATTATCAGAAACATGTAACATACAATACCTGTATTATTTATTTATTTATGTTTCCATTTGGGCCACATGTGGATGATGCTCAAAGGGTTATTCTGGGTTTTTGCATTCAAGAGTCACTAAGGGCAGTACTTCGGAGAGCAAAGGAGATGTCACGATTGAACTCTCATCAGTTCCATGGAAGTCAAGCACCTTATCCACTATACTAGCTTGGCCCCAATTTTCAATGAAGTAGATGAAAGAAATTATCTTTGACTTTTTATTCACTCAAAATGTCATAATTAGAAAGATTTCAAACACTGATTTAGTTCAAAGTCTACATTTAATCTGAAAGCACTATAAAGATGGATGTGAATTAGCAAAAGCAAACATTATGGCCTCAGTGTGATCAATGGAAAGAGAACCTACAGACTATCAGTTTTCTATGAATGAAGGCTATGCAGTCAAACCAGAAATATATACTACTTACCTTTTCTAGTAAGTAGCCAATTACTAAAAAGCCTTTTCCACCCAGCATCTGTTCTTGCATGGCTACTGAACTTTTAAGTAGTTCAACCAGGAATGCCAAAAGAGTAGCACTGCATGTAAAGTACAGATAATTCATAATGTAATTGTCAATTTGATTACAAATATAAGTATTGCATTTCTATATTTTATCAAGCTAAAATATTCTATTTCAAGCCTACTCACATTTTGCTGATAACTGTTGAAACTAAAATTACTTAAATAAAAAGTATGAATATATTTTCACCACTCCTAATCTAGATTTATCTCTATATATAACATCACAATTTACAATGCAACTATATAGTTTTATATTACAAGGCAAAGTCTCAATATTTAAATACAGATATAATTCCAACTTCAATTAATTTAAAAGAATTATACCGACAAATACACCACTTTCCATATCTTTTCAAAGAACTATGCTCAGAGAAAAATCTATATATATGTACACAACATTGCATTCTAAAGAACATACCAAATAAATATTTCATTTCCACCTGTTTTCAAAAGTTTGATATTTAAAAATATCTATAGAAATATTCAATATATTCCTTATATTTAAAAATGCCCTCAGAAAAGTTAGAGAGCAGGAAATGTAAAAGTTATAGTAATATTGAAATTAAAAGTGACAATTACACAACAGATACACAAACACATAAAAGCGTGCAAAGATGTGTGCCAATGATAAAACTTTAATTATGTCTGTTCTGAAAAGAAACAAATGAAAAATAAATTTTTGCATTAAACTTTAATAATATACTACTTTACAAAGTCCAAGAAAGATTTTCAATCAGCAACTCTCTCGAATCTCTAAGAAACTTATGTTTTTCATTTCATATATAAATTACTGTTTATGACAATTGTTATGCTAGATTTTATCAGCAATGTAGTGTTTTATAACAGACCTACTTATAGCCACAAGAAAAGAAAGAACCACACATTTCTAAAATATTTTAATGATCCAGTACTCAAACCTCCAAAAATATAATAAACTGGGTAATAAAGAAAGCTTGAAAATTATTAAAAGGCTCAAAAGAATTCAATAGTTATCCTAATCTCAAAAGTTATTGTAAGTCTTCTGAAGTAAATATATTTGACAAATAATGAATTTCTTGGAAAAAGTGATTTCTTATCGCAAACATTATCTTAAAATAATGAATAACAAAATAGTTTCATCATATAAAATTAATAGTTTAATGTATTACCAAATAGAAAAATAAAATTGAGAAAAAAAGCATTCAGTTACATGAAATTAAAGCTCCATCACATTGACTGTCCTATATCCTTAAATCACAAAAGTAAATAGAATATTACAATTAAATAATATTTAATTTACTTTGTCCTAGAAGATAAAGATAGATATAAACAAGAAAATGATAATTCCCAAGGAATCCCTTGAGATTTCTGAATGTAGTTTCCATCATTAAAAGAACAACTACTAAACAAACGAGTCCATCTTTCATTAATAGAATCAATAATCAAAGCCAGTCACAAATACTGCCTAAGTCATATTACACATAAAACCTCGACCCAAATATTTTAAAAAATTAAGAAAGCTACTATATAGGGATTATGTAATTCCTAATATGTTTACAGAATTCTGATGTATACGTAAATTAGTGAGTAAGGGGGAAAAGTTTACTAGAATTCCTAAACATTAACACAACCAAAAGGAACAAGTGAAAAGCCTAACTATAGACCCTACCATTTATATGTTTTATGAATAATAAGCAAAGAAATTATTCTTATAATAATTACCCTCCTACTTATAGGATGCCATAGCTATTGTTTTTTAATAATTTCTAATGTATATCATATTACTTTAGATTTGCAAGCAGTGTGTTCAATTGAAAATCATAAATATTAATTTATTATACAAAAATCTTAAACACATGACAATGGTACCTATATCATTTTAATTCCCTTTCAATAATAACTAGTCATATGCATTCATTAATTATCTTTAATTTACACCTAAAACCCAATGCAATAGTAACTTCCAAAAATATTTATAATAGGAATTTTTGACATGGTGGACGTAATAATAAAAAGATGGCCATCTTCGAAGAGGAACATTTTCAAACATAATTTAACAAACTTACCAGTAACTAAAATGCATCGGATTGCTGCAGGGCTCACAATAAACTTGCAAAATTCTGTGTACTGCCATACAAAATTTCTCTCCATTCTTGCCTATTTCCAACTCCCCTAGATACAAAGGCAAATATAAAGGATACTTCAGCCCATTCCTATATCTCCTACATGCCACTTCCTGTCTAGACACAACAGTTCATCGGCAGAGGATCTAAATATATAGGATAAACCAAAAAAAAGCAAGCATCTATGTCAGCCAAAACTACGTAGTATACAGAACATACAACACTCTTTTGAAAAGTATAGCAATACACCAAAATGGATTTTCAGAGAAGTATTTTACTTAATAAATAAAATGTGCACTGATTTTTATCTCATAATATAAAATTGCTAAACTTTTCAATAGATGATAACATATTTTCTGTAAGTAGCAATTTCTACTTCAAGAATGCATTAAGATTTTGAGTCCTGTCTTAATCTAAGATAAACACTAATTATATAGTGTTATTTCTAAAAAAATAAACTTCTAATTCTTCATAAACCTATATTAAGTTATTAAAAAATTTTATTTTAATATCTGTACTTTAAAAAGGGCTAAGTCTTGGGAAAATACATTGAAACTGACTAATAACTATACAATTATATTATCATTCAATTAAAAATACTACATTTAAGTTACTTTAAAATTTTCAGTTTGCCTTGATTTTTCTTATCTTCTTTTTTTTTTCTTATTTTGCTTTTGGGGCCACATCTAGCTGTGCTCAAGTCTTGTCCCTATCTCTATGACTCAGGGATACTTCTTAGTAGGACTAAGGGGACCATTTGTGTGCCAGGTAACGAACATGAGTCAGCTGCATGCAAGGTAAGAGCAATACATGCTGTACTCTAGAACAAATTTTTCTACTGCTTTGTCCATTTCAATTTTCTTATATACTTTTGAAATAACTCCCAAACTCTTTAATAGTTTTAAGGTATTTTATAATTTAAAGATAAATCATGCAGACTTACTTCATTGCTAAAATCATAGAAATTATATAGGGAACTTAATTTCAGGTCAAAGTTATATTTTTTAACCAGATCAAAGCTCCAAAAGACAAAGGTTAGTTTTTCCATTTGCTCTGCCCTAAAATGAATAACTGGTATTTAAGTAAATATTTATTTAAAAAATTAATAATGCACAAATTCAAGACTTGGAAATTTTATTCAACAACCTCTCTTCTTTTAAAAGAGATGTTTTTTATCTCTTCAGAAACACTATAAAGCCATTATCAAAATAGATGCATTACATGTTGTTTCAAAAAGACTTAAGTATCAGTATGAGAGGAAATTATTTTAATGTTTTTGTAAGGCTTCATCTCTTAAGTAACCTATATTCATATTGAAAGATATACCCCATAAGTCATAAAAATTAAAGATTTGATGTCATAGGTTTTATACTATTTCACTATAAAAAATTTTTTAGACTTAAGTGATCATAAAAGTAATAAAAGCATCACAAGTTCCTATCTAAGAAAATTTACATTTGAGAATATCCACACACCAACACACTGTATCACTACATGCACAAAGCAAAACAAACAAAAATCACAATGAGTTAGGCTTATACACCATGAAAAATGTCACAAAAATTTAAATTATTTAAACTTCTTCATGATTCAAAATTAGAAAGATATAAAGCAAGTTCCTAACTTCAGGGACAAGTCACAGTCAAATTTACACAATGCATTCTTGAAGACATGATCATAAAGACCAGTGTCCAAGTGGCTACACAAACAATGAATCCTGCTACAATAATCTTACATATTCATCAATTCAGAAAGCAAGAAAAGCTATAAGAAAAAATGCAATTCTCCAACAGAGACAAATAAGAAAAACAGAGAAATGCAGCACAAAGTAAAATACAGATGGAAGCACAATACACAGCATATGAAATCACATACTCTGTTCTTAGCAATAAAACCTCAGTGCTTCCTACTTTTCTTTTTAGACTGGTCAGGAGATAGGCAGTCTACACAATGGACTATTCTCACTCTTGTGAATACTTAACAGCATTTCTTAGAGGTCCTATTAAAGTTAAAAATAATTTATAAATCATTACACATTTGTGTCTTCTTTTTAGTAAAAGTATTTTATTTAATCGTTAATCACCCTACTTTTTGAAAAAATCAAGCACCAAAATCAATTTATAAAATGTGAGTGTGTCAAAAATTCAAATTGTATACAATAAACCAACTACAATAACTATTTGTATATTCAAGTGTTTATCTATTGGAGAAAAAGCAACCTTTTGATAAGGTCTACTTGTGATTCTTTATAAAATAACCAGTAATTACTGAAAATGAACCAATGTTAGAAATAATTCTCAGTGTCTAGCTGTTTTGCAATATAACACTAACCAACAAATCAGGAAAAAATACTCGAATGATCCTAGTGCCTGTAAGGAATATGATCTGTAACATTCTAGCCTCAAGAAGATCATAAATACAAGAGGCCAAAGCGACAGTAAAGGAAGTAAGGTTCTTTACTATTTCAGGTTCAATGCTAGCATTTCATAAAGTCCCCTGAGCCCCATCAGAAGTGATCCCTAAACAAAGTTCAGAAGAAAGTCATGACAAGTGCAGGGTATGTGCCAAGTACAAAATTTGTATTCATAATTACAAAGAAAATACTAAAAGTTCAGAAAATACCAAAGGCTGGAGAAAACGGTTTGCATGTATGAGATCTGGTTTCAACCCTAACATTGTATGGCTCTGAAAGCAATACGAGAAGCTATCCTCGAGTACAGAACCAGAAATAGCTCCTAATTACCACTGATATGACTCTAAAAGAAATATTGGCAGATTATAATCTAAATTATTAGGCAAATGTTCCTCAATGTCAAAAACATGTCACAAGAAGAAAGGTCAAATGGTCACTCATTTATCCTGGAACTGTCTCTACTCAGTTTATTCCAAACACATTTAATAGAGCACACAAAGAATATTCCATAGAAGTGCAAAAATTAGAAGTGCAACAATGAGATATCACCTTACACCAGTGAGGATGGCTCACATCAAAAAAAATGGGAACAATCTCTGTTGGCGGGGATGCGGTATGAAAGGAACTCTCATCCACTGCTGGTGGGAAGGCCCCCTAGTCCAACACCTATGGAGAACAGTCTGGAGAGTGCTCAAAGAATTCAGAATTGAGCTGGCATTTGACCCAGCAATTGCTCTCCTAGGTATATACCCCCAAGTTGGAAGGACATTCATTCCAAAATACGTGTGCACCTCACTACTTATCGCAGCACTCAGTATAATAGCCAAGTCTTAAAACCAACCTCAATGTCCAACAACAGATGAATTGATCATTAAGATGTGGTATCTATACACAATGGAATACTACATGGCAGTCAGAAACAATACAATCACAGACTTTGCAGCAACGTGGATGGACCTAGAACATATTATGTTAAAAGAAGTATGTCAGAAGACAAAAGATAAAGACAAAATGATAGCACTATTCTGAAGCACCTAGAACATACATCTTATACACAACTAATACTCAACAATCAAATAACAGGGTTTAACAGGGTAGAAACTCCAAACACTGTAATAGTCAACATATACTCGGGAGCAGTGCTCAAAATACATGAAAAAGGAACAACACAAACTCTTGACTACACATTATACCACAAAAAAACCAGCAACACCAGAAACAGCAGCATAGAGAGAACAGGTATGTAATCAGCCTTCTACAAAAAGGCCCATAATAATCCCTTAGAGATCGTATACAGGATCACAGGTAAAGAATACCATGGGAAATCACTGACTCCAGTGGAAACATCCCATAACACTATGTTTTAATGCCTTTATCTTACTATATTTAAAATAACCTCTCAGCTTTTCTGTCCACAGGCGTTCTTGGATACAAAGGGTGGACAAACTAAGATGGCAGCTTGGGGCTCAGTCACACGAGATACCATACCCAGCTTACACTATGAAATGGTCCCGAGAAAACTCTTTAAAACTTTCTCTCTAGTCAGGGTTATACCTTCTTTTAGGAATTGCAGCACGTGACCAGTCAGACCACGGAAGCAGCAACTGCGACATACAGACTTAAACTACAGGCTCTACTCATCGAACACATTCAAGCAAACTAGCATTCCCTTGCTATTTTATCCTCTCTTCTCACTACTTTCTTTTGTATTTTTTCTTTTCTTTTCTTCTCTTTTCTTTTTTCCTTTTCTCTTCTCCCTTTCTTTCTTTCTTTCTTTTTTTTTTTATCTTTATCTTTTACTCAAGGTTCTTTGCTCTTCTTACCAGGAATAAGTCTTATTGTTCGATGTCCAGGTTATAACTGAATTGATGTTTTTTTTTTTTTTAACTGTGAAAGACTTTTAATTCACACGGTCTCAATAAAACATTATTTATACAAGTACAACAATTTTAACCAATGGGAGCATAAACACATTTTGATGGCGGGAAGGATAAAGAGGAACCTGGCAGGATGGGGGGAGGGGAAGCAAATTCTTAAACAAATACCTAATTGATATTTACGCAAATACAATTATTTGTTTAGCCTATTTTCCATTTAGATCTATCTTTTGTGCAAGCAATAAGGATCATAATTTAAACTTTACAAAAACATATCTATAACTACATGCTTGAGAGCAGTTACAAAAACAGGTTCCATGGAAAGGTTAAGGAATCTGGTTAAGCCAGATTCTTTGTGCTGAGCTAAATTTATTTGCAGAGTTTTCTGTTGGTTTGGGGCTATGCAAACTTTTGTGGCTTGAATCAGGCAGGCGGTGAAAAATTCATTCAGAGTTCCTTTGATATGTGGGGTTAGTGCTCCCAGCCTTTTTGGGGCCCTTCATTGGCTTTATGTTGCTAGTTTCCTTTGGTCCTTGGGCTTTTCGCAAACTCACCACCTTCGTAAAGAATCAAGTGGATGAAGCAACCAGAAAGGACTCAAAGGTTCTGTACCAACAACTATGCACCTCAGAAGACCAGCTGACACCTGACATCTCCCCTCCTGCCAACTCTCCGCCACTTAAGTTTGAAGTTATCGAGGAGCTGGCGCATAGACCTCAATCTGTGCGCTCGCGCCTTGCCAAGCATTGGAAACGACTGACTCAAGGGTAGCAGATGCGGTGACTGGAAGCCCCACACCTCTTCACCCAGTGTGGCCAGTCCACCAAGGCACGTCTGTCCCTTCCATATTGTATACTAAACAGGGGGAGATGTGGGAGACCGAGCACCCCACATATCTCCCTTTCTTTCTAATGTATTTCTCTTTTCTCCCTTCCTACCCCTTCTATATACCTTCCCCTTTCCCCCCTTTGGAAATACAACTATCACTTCCCCCATCAATCCCATCCAGACCTCCCACCGAATTAAAGCTCTTCACCCTCAGTCCTTAATCTATTAGGCATCAAGATTGACCTCCTACCCCAACAAACCAGTACCCAGCACCCAAGTGAAGGGACACCCAGTCAAACCCACACCTCGTCCCCTGCAAGAAAAGGCAACCAAATCCCCTGCGAACTCAAGCTGCACGGCCCTCCCTAACGTGGACTGTTACTTGAAACCGGACTTAGTTCCAAAAGTATCCCCAATGCAAGAACTCTTCCAAGACCTACCTCCTGCAAATCTTTTGCCAATCTGAAGAAGGTCAGGGGGTGTGATAGAAAGATGCCTGGGTACCCACACACCACAAGAAAAACCCAAAAGACAATGGGAAAACCTGTACTTCCAACTTAAGTATAAGACCTGTATTAAACCACCTATTTACCTGCTTTTCCCCAAATGTAAGGTAGTCTTTTGCATCACTTTGTACCTTTCAATACTTTGTTAATTCATTTTTTAAATGTCTGTTCTACATATACATATGTGAGCACATACATTTTTATTCCTATTTTTATCTTTTTTGGGTGTATGACCTATTTCTGTTTTCCTCTCTGTCCACCCCCAAATACACTGACAATATAATGTAGCACCATTTTTCCCTGCAAAGGCACACTAAAAAAAGGAGAAATCTTACATATAAAAAAGAGCTCTTATCTACTAGGGATAGAAACTCATAATTGTTTACAATACAAGGATATCTCCTACCTTGAAAATATGTCACATGGACTCAACTTAGACCTCAGGAGATTAGACACCATCCGTCCAGCCTTGAACCCTGGATCCCAGACATAGAAACGGCACAGTTCTTCACAACCACTGCAGGAAACAAATCCCATCCAGGACAGCCTTATTACTGCTGGGTCACCAACAGGTGCCAGCTCTAATATGATATCCTGACAACGAGGAAAATGGGAACAACTTGAGCTAAGAGCAGGTTATCCTACCTCACCAGCTAATGATAAGACAAAATCAGAAAACTTGTCACCCTTTGGTAGGTCCAAAAGCCAAGATCGAGATTTACAGATGACTGGCTGCTAGAACCATGGCCAGACTGTATATATCTTGGGACCAATAAAAAAGCCCTAGTCTAGGGTTTGAACTACGACCAGCACAATAACCATGATCCCCAGTTCCAAAGGTCTGGCAGAGACAATTGCAACGGAATGGGGCTTCTGGAAACACAAAGAAAGACGCTATCCTAGGTGCCATCCTAGGTTCAGTGCAAAGACCAAGACCACCAACCACAGAAGATGGATTAAAATGACACTGAGGGAACAGAACTTCTAGAACCACAAAGAAAGACTTCATCATAAGTCCCACTCCTGGACCCATGCAGATACTAAGATCTCTAGATACAGAGATCTGATTTTATCATCCAGGATGGAACAGAACTCTTCCTAACACCATGAAAGCACCACCGGGAGAGTAAATGATCCTGAACAGAGTCTATAGTTAATCCCATGACAATATACTCCAAGGGTGGAGAAACCCCATATCTCTTAGGCCAAATGATTTCCTTTTCGAATGACCCCAATATTTACTGTGTCAGGGCAGGAGGGAAAAAAAAGCAAAATGCACAAAACATAGTTTATTTTTTATATATATTTTTATCTTCATTTATTATTATTATTATCATTTTTATTTACCTATCTATTTTTGGTCAATTTTTTTGTTTTGGTGTGGTTATTGAAGTTGTTGTCCCCATTTATACTTATTTTCTTTTCTCTTCTTTTCTTTTCTTTCTTTATGTTATCTGTCATGTTTCTTTTCTCAAGATCATGGCTTTTTTTTTTTTTTTTGTGGTGCTTATCGTTGTTGGAGTTCTCACTGGATATTTGACACTTCTTTTGGTACTGGTGGAGTGTTTCACCTTGTTTTTCTCCTTCGTATCTCAAACCGATGATGAGAGCCTCTAGAAGGATTCCGCCCATTTTCAGCGTATTAGACTTTTACCCCAGTTTATTACTTTTCTCTTCTTCAAACAAAACCACGTAACTTGAACTATCTAGTCCTGCCTCCCAGTTAAGAGGGGGAAATAAGGAAGGCACCTAGACCAAACAGGTGTAAGACTACTAAGTAGTAGGCTGGGTACAGAGGGGACGACATATTCTAGCAGCCCCGGGGGTGAGGGAAGAGGATATGGGAGGTAGGACAAAAACGAGGTGTAGGGAGGACAAATTGGTGATGGGAATCCCCCCTGATTTTATATAAATATGTACTTAAAATATTATTCTCAACAATATGTAAGCCACTATGATCAAAATAAAAATTATATTAAAAAAGAATAATAAAAAGAATATTCCACAGAAGTGCAAAAATTAGAAATAAACAAAAATTAGGGGAAAAGTTGACTATATAAAGATTAATTACTTAGCACCTAGGTGTTACATAAATTTTGTATTCTATTATAATTCTTAATAATCTTGCATTAAATTTGCTGCAACCTGGTTAAAAGGGGAGATACCATGCTAAGTGAAGTAAAAAAAAATTTTAATACAATTTCATCTCTCACACGCACACACACAGAAAGATTCATGCACACACACACATACATACACACCTCATTAGCTTAATCATCTACAGTCACACCTTCTAATAAGTATACATTGGGTACTTATCTCTTCTCCATTATAAAGGGTTTTATTTTTTAAGAAATTATACAAATGCATATAAAATGGAATTCTTCTGAGAATCTACTCTCAACCTTAGCCAATTGTCTCTAAGATTCAACCCATTATTGACCACGTCAATAGTCTATTTCTTTTACTTGCTTAATAGTATTCCTTTGTATGATGGATTTTATTTGTATTGTTACATTTTCAATAATAGTAATAAATATTACATATTACTTTATAGTAAATATATTTTCAAATTATTCCTTATGAATATAAAGTAAAAAGTTAAAACAAAATCTAAAACTAAAAAATTTAAACATCTATTTAATTTCATAATAAATGATCAAACAGTCAGCCTGGATCAATGACACAATCACTAATAATGTATTACAAGTATTACTCATCTTTACTAGGACATGAAACATTTTGGCTATCCTACCAAATGTGCAGAGGTACTGCATCATGATTTTATTCACATTTGCCTACTAGCTGATGATATTGAACGTATTTTATATGTTTACTATATAATCCTATATAGGACCACTTTGTTATTACATCACTATTTATACCTACAAAGAGGTGTGTCAATGAAAGTGAACTTGGAGATTTTCTGCACTTCTTCAAAGTCACTTATTCTGTACTCAGCAGCTGATAACTAGTGGCAAGGCCTTACAACTGAAAGCAATATGCATTTAAAACCCTCGGAGAAAAATCAAAATAATATAAAGTATAATTCATATCTTCAGTAAAATGAAAAGAAAAAGAAAAAAGTGGAATCAAGAGAAAAAAGATACACTATAGCATAGGAAATAAGGCTCTTTCCTTGCAAGTTGCCGACCAAGGTTTAATCCGTGGCACTATATAATCACAAAAGGCCGCCAGGAGTAATCCCAGAGCATAGGGTCAGAAGTAAGTTTTAAGCACAGTGGGATATGACTCAACACCCCTCACCACAGCCAAATGTGGTAGCAAGTCAACAACTAGGACATAGTAAGCAATATAGTAGATACTAATCCAAGTACACACAGAATTACTTAGACTATCAATATCTAAATTTACAAGAGACAGAGGTTATCAACGTAGATAAAAATCAACAGCACAAATATGTTTTCTACCAAAAAATCACTTTAAATAGTAAAACATAGTAAATAACATAAACATAGAGAAATTTCATTTACAGTGAGTGAGGGAGAAAATACACATACCATGCAAGTCAGTATACATCTAAATCAAATATTACATTCCTTGCATGTATAAAGTCTTTAGTTTTATCAGTGGCTCCAACTGGTTTGCTGGAAATAGAAATCTGTGATGATAATAATTTTAAATAGAAAGAGAGAGGGGGGGGGAGGAAGGGAGCTAATACAAAAGTTTGTAGTCAAGCTATGCATTTGGATGCAGTGGTTTTGATCCTGGCAACATATGGTCTTTGGACCAGGAGTAATTCAGGATTAGAGAGAGTGTACAATGGATAAAGCATTTAGCTTCTATGTAGTTGACCTGGAATCAACTCCTGGCACTACATACGGTTCTCTGAGAATTACCAGAAGTAATTCCTGAGCACACAGCCAGGAGTAAACCCTGAACACAGCCATGTGGTAAACTGAACCTCCTCCCCCCAGAAAAAAAAACAACGAAATGTTAGAAATAGTTTCAAGTATGGATGGATGTGCTACTCCTATAAATAAATATAGACACATACACATATAAATATTAATCAAAAGAAATATGAAGAGCCATTTTGAACACAGTAGACATTAAGGGAAAGTCATCACAGGAGTTTATTGCATTAGAGTAAAGGGATCAAAGTTTTAAAAAGAAATAACAATTCTTAATATAAAATACCTAATAATAGCAGCAAACAACATGAAGTAAAATAGTGGGTGACTGCTGAGAGAAACTAATGAATCTGCCATCATAACTCAAACTTCAGCACCCTTCATTCCAAAATGGACAAAACTAGTATCAAAAACAAAACACTTAGAATATTGTTAAATTAAAAAATACCAATAAATAACTGCAGGAAAATTAAATATAATGAATTAAAAACAGGTTTTATTTAAAAATTCTGAGAAAGTGGAGGGAGAAGATAAGAAAGGTAGAGTAACATGCTCAAGAGAACATGGCCTTCTCCAAAGATGGAGAAAGAGCACCAGTACACAACTCAGCATGAAAATAGAAAACTGTGAAAGTATTTCTGAAGAGGAGAGATGCAGAAAACATTTGTTCAAACACCGTTTGTATGGGCCTAAAGAACTCATATGTAGGTGAATAATATTTTATTCAGTACTCTATACAACAATAGCAGAACATATACTCAAGCTCACACTGAACACTCAAACATTTATTAAGATAAGACACAGCTGGGTCAGTAAGACACATACTATAAACTTGAGGGAATAAAATAGCTTTTATTTGGGGAACGATGCTTTATACACTGTCTATATGGCTCAGATAGTGAGTCTAAGTAGAAAGTAGCTAGAAAGAAAAAACTGGAGTTTCAGCATAGGTAATAAGGCCACAGGCCAAGAAACAAGTACCATTAGAAAAAAAAAGTCAATAGATTATATTACTAAAGTAATTAGACTCTCCTGATGGTGCTTTATCATTTGTTAAAAAAAAATCCATTAACAGAATATAATAGTCAAGGAAGTGAGTTCAAGAGAAGTGAGTCTAACTTGTTGAAGACACCAGTATATCATAGCCCTTTCCATTGGGAATATTTTAGGGTGCCTAAAAGATAGTCCAAAGGCTGAATGCATACTTAGAAACAGAAGAACTAGATTCAATACAAGGCACTTTCTGAGCCTCAAAGTAGTGCAGGGACAAATTCCCAAGCACAGACCTGGAAACAGACCTCCAGGTGTGCTTCACCATCACCAATACTGCTTAAGAAGAGAAATACTCTGGGCTTCAGATTACTTTACTTTCCTTCTCTTTATAAAAAATGCAGACATAAAAAGATTTAATAAATCCTGAAAAGTTTTCTGAGTAAAGTAACAATACCTTCAATAACAGTATATATGATTCACATAACTAAATTATGAGAGGTGTGAACATATAAATTATAATGTTAAGAATCCATATTCAACGAAGTTATATTTATGATTTTCAATTTTTCTTCAACCAAATACTTTTATTTACAAATCTGCGGAAAACAGCTAAAGTAGAAGTTTTAAAGAAAAACTTATTTAAGTATTAAAAACTAAAACTCCACAAAGATAACATTAGAATGGTACTATAAAGTCTAAAAGAATCTTGTGTAAGTGGCATAAGGGCAATGGTAGATGGTTTGGTACTTGATGGCAAAAAAGGTACAATAACCTTGAAATTCAAAAGCATTAATATTACTGTAAAAATGTTACTTCAGCAACAATAAATTAATTTTTTTTATTTTTGTTTTGCTTTTTGGGCCACACGTGGTGATGCTCAGGGATTATTCCTGGTTTTGCACTCATAAATCGCTCCTGGTTTGGGAGACCATACGGGACACCAGGGGATTGAACGGCAGTCCATCCTAGGTTAGTGTGTGCGAGATAAATGCCCTACAGCTTATGCCACTGCTCTGGCCCCAATAAATTAATTGTTTAAAGAAAGAACTTTCCATGAAAATAACTTGGTAGCACAGTTTGGAAAAAATAGGTTATTTCTAAGTCAATTAGATTCATAAATCTAGAAGAAACAAAATGTCCTTTCTTATTGGTAACTGACACTCATTAAGTGACTAGGGATTTTCTACAGGCTCTGCTTTTATAAAATTTTTATAAAAGAACTTGTCAGACTGAGAAGAGAAGATAATCATATTATAACATAATGTTAATATTTTATACATACTAGGTTTAATTTTTTCACTCCATAAGAATTAATCTACAAGCTTATGGGCTAACTTAGGGGCTAGGGTATGTAATACAGGGTGCCAGGCCTCTACTTTAATCCCAACTTCCACCTGGCCCTCTGAACAACACAAGATGTAGCTCTGGAAACCCCAGTAGACCCCACAACTCAAGTGTGCTCTGATGGCCTCCAAGAACACTGCATCTCAGGATTGAGTACTTACCTGCAGGACTAGCATCCACTCAGGTCCCAGGCTCCCAAATAAAGTTTGGGAAATTCCAAAGTATTCTAGCTTATCAGCACTGACAAATTATAGTTTTTCTCTTCTAATATCAGTATTAAATGCAAGATATATACAGCTTTCGCATGAGTTTCATTTATAATGTCACTTAACAAAGTTTCTTTTAGAGCTATACTCAAAAAGTATAACTTGATATTAACTAAATATCAGAAAAATCTGCATTGGAGAAACAATATTACATTAAGCGTTAATCTCACTTCTGCATCTTTAAAGAAACGCATTTCACTTTTTCAAAGGTTGGATTTTAACAATGTTATCAAGTTTTTTAAACCTTTTCTAATAGAGTAAACCTGGTTACAGTGGCAAAACAGAAAAATAATAAAAAGAAAGAAAAAATGAAACTGGGTAATTCTGTGAATTTGCAAATGACATTTATGATAATACAAGTTCACAATGATATTTGTAATTACTTAGGTGTTGCTTAATTTTTAGAAAGACTATACTTGCTAAATAATTTTGGTTAAGGATATGGTTTTGACGTCCAATCCCAAGACACCCCAGACATAAAACCGACACAGCTCCATGAAACTGCACCAGGAACCAAACTCCCCCTGGGAAATTCCTAATACTGCTCTAGCACCAACTTGGACCAGTTTTGATATCACATCCTGATAAAGAGAAAGTGGCAATAACTTGATCTAAGAGCAGGTTGTCCTAAGGCAGGGGTCTTCAAACTATGGCCCACGGAACACATACGGTCCGCGGAACACATGTGGCCCACAGAGGAGTCTGATCTGGCCCACCAGCAGTGAGTGCTGTTTGGTTGCCAAGATACCTGCCAGCATATACACTCAGTGTCATGGTTTCCAGGGATGAAGTCAAAGGCTCCGCACAAGGCATGTTGTGTGCTGGGAGGGTAGGTGTGAGGGCGTGTTGAGAGGGACGCTGATGCGCCCTTGCGCCTGGCACTTGGTGCACGCGTTGCTGATGACGCCACTGGAGGGTGCCGGATGCCGCGTTGCAAGGAGTACCACATGTGGGTGACTATATGATGTAAAAAAGCGCCTGCTCCACCCCCAGGCAACATGGTGTCTGTGTGCTGTGCCTACCTGTCAGTGAGGTTTTCCTCCACTCTCTCCACTGCCAAAGGTCAGTCAAAAGTGCCATAGAAATGAATTTTTGACAGATGGGGGATTCTGCCCAATTGGGCTGTGGGTGACTCATATGAAAATTTCCCTTTGGGAGTGGTGAAGCGTTCAGTGCTGAAATCAAAGTTAGGGGGTGAGCGGTGGTTGGGAAGTTAGGGGTTTGGTGCTGAATTGCCCATGTGGAAAATTAGGGATTCGATGCTGAAGCATTTTAAAGGGGTTACACTGAAAATTTTATATGAAATTTGCAATTCCTTTTCAGTGTTCACATGCTGATCCCGAACATATCAATTTGGGCATTATATACGGAGATATTACAAAACTATCAGGGACTGAGCTGGTCTGCTTAGAAAAGCCTACAGGGGGTAAATGTTCACATCAGGGACTAAAGGGGGTTCATACACTGTGTATATATACACACATATTTGTATTTCACAAATATCAGTTTGGAATCCCTAGGAAACAATGATGTCAAGAAAAACAAAAATTGACTGCGAGTGTAGGATATTCAAAGAACAGTGGACCTACGATTACTTTTTTATGTGGTACAAAGAAAAAGCTGTGTGTCTGATATGCCAGAATATAGTTGCTGTGTTCAAAGAATACAATTTGTGATGCCACTATCAAACTCAACATAAAGATAAATGATTGCTTAGTTGGAGAAGTGAGAAAAGATAAAATATCACAACTGAAACATACACTGACAACTCAGCTAAATACTTTTGTGAAGCAGAAGCAGTTAAATACTTCCTCACTGCGGGCAAGTTTTCAAGTTGCCAAGCTAATAGTGCGCAATGGCAAACCATTTGTGGAGGGAGAATTTTTTTTAAAGAATGCCTTATTTCTGTTGCCAAAGAGATGTGTCCAGAGAAGGCCGATTTATTTAGTACAGTGAGCCTTTCAGGAGTTACAGTGACACGAAGGATTGAAGAATGGGAGAAAATTTGCTGCACCATTTGCAAAACTCTGCAAAGAAACTTTACTATTTTTCCTTGGCACTTGACAAAAGCAATGATGTTCATGATTCTGCCCAACTTCTCATTTATATGAGTGGGACAAATGAGTATTTTGAAGTCACAGAAGAGCTTGTTGCACTGCAAAGTATTAAAAGTACAACCACAGGAGTAGATATATTTGAAAAGGTTTGCCAAACTGTGAATGGTTTGGAGCTGGACTGGGTTAAACTAGTCAGTATACAACTGATGGTGTTCCTAGCATGGTGGGGTCTAAGAGAGGAGTAATTGCTCACATTACACAAGAGATGGACAAACATAAACATCCTCATCCAATTGCCATATACTGCCTCATCCACCAACAAGCGCTATGTTGTAAATCACTGAAGTGGGACTCTGTTATGAAAATTGTGGTATCTTGTGTTAATTACATTAGAACTCATGCACTAAACCACAGACAATTTCAGAAATTTCTATCTGAGGTAAATGTTGCCCATGAACATGTTCTGTACCACACAGAAGTCCATTGGCTGAGTAGAGGGAGAGATTTGAAATGTTTCTATGACTTAATTCCGCAGATTACAGCTTTTCTACTTTCAAAAAACCAAGAAGTATCAGAGCTCAATGATGCAGAATGGAAATGCCACCTTGCCTTTCTGACAGATATAACAGAGCTACTCAACAGTTTCAATCTGCAACTTCAAGGCAAGGGGAAGCTCATCTGTGATACGGCATCGCATGTGAAAGCATTTGAAGTAAAATTAGGCCTCTCATCCAACAAGTACAGGAGGAAAACTTCAGTCATCTCCCAACAACTCAAAATCTGTCAGCAGACAAACCATTGGTTGCATTCTCAAAGGAAACATGTCTGGCTTCACTAGAATTGTTGCAAAAGGAGTTTCAATTTAAATTCAAAGAGCTTCATCTCCATGAACAGGACATACAGCTTTTTCGTAGCCCATTTTCTTTTGAGATTGAAAATGTTCTTACAATTTACCAAATGGAACTGGCTGAACTGCAGAATTGTGACTCTATGAAAGACGCATTTAAGTCAAGTAACCTTTTGAATTTCTATGCATCTCTCCCCTCTGAGACATATCCAAATATCAGGAACCATGCACTCAAAATGGTAACCATCTTTGGTAGCACTTATGCCTGTGAACAGACATTTTCAAGAATGAAACATCTGAAATCTCCAACCAGATCAAGATTAACTGATGCCCACTTGCATCACTTGTTAAGGCTGGCAGTGACAAATATGGAACCGGACACTGACCATTTCATTAGCCAAAAGCAGGACCACAGTTCCCATTGAAATAATGGTGTGTGATCTGTTTATTTATAAATGGTTTTCATTTTATTTATATAAGATATGTGCAGTGTGAGTAGGAATTAGTAGCTCATATAGTCCAGCCCTCCTGCTCTCTAAGGGATCGTATTCCCCACTTTAAAAAGTTTGAAGACCCCTGTCCTAAGGGTAAGATGAAATCAGAAGACACATCATCCTTTGATTTGTGCAAAAAAACAAGATAGCCAACTACAGAAGACTGACTTTGACAGCCACGCCTGGGCAATACTTACCATGAGACCAATAAAAAAAGACCCTAGCCTAGGCTTTGGCCTAGAATATGTACAAAAACCAGGATCTCCAATCCCAAAGGTCTGACTCTGACTACTGTGATGGAACAGAACTTCTAGAAACATAATGAAAAAATTCTATCCCAAGCTTCATCCTAGGATGAAAAAACCAAGACCACCATTTATAAAAGACTGATTATGATAACAGTGATAGAACAAAACCTCTAGAACTGTAAAGAAAGACTCTATCTTGAGCTCCATCCTATGACCAGAGTAAATACCAAGACCTCTAGTTAGAGAGGCCTGACCTTATCATCCACAACTCAGCGGAAAATGCCTGGCACCATAAAAAGACCTTGGGATGTGTAAATGAGTGAGTATAGCGCTGGTAGTTGGTCCCATGACAATATGATTTAGGGGCAGAGAAACCCGGTACCTCTTAGTCCAAGAAAATTTCTGTTCTTATTTCCCCAATACTTACTGTGTTACTGTGCCTATGCAAAAAAAAAAAAAAAAAGGAAATACAAACTTTATGTAGTTGCTGATTTTTACTAAATTGTTTTCTGTTGTTTTTTGGTTCGTTTTTTGTTTTGTTTTGTTTTTATTTGTTGCCTATTTGTTTTTCGTAGTTGCCGGCTCTGGTTTTTGGTTTGTTCTTTTTTGTATTATGTCTTTGTTGTTGTTGTTGCTTTGTTTTTGTATTTTTTTGGTTTGGTTTGGTTTGGTTTTTGTCTTATTTTGTTTTGTTTTTGTTTTTGTTTTTTTGGTACCTTTTTCTTCTTTTTTCCCTTTAGATATTTATAACACCTAGATGGACTCCTCCCAGTTTTATTCTTTCTTTTTTCTTTTCTTTTTTATCTCAAACAGAATCACATACTTGAATCATCTTATTCAGCCTCACAAATTAGGGGAAAATGGATGGAACCAAGACCAGACAGTTGTACGAACTTGGAACTTGTAGTAAAAGAACAAAAAAAATCAGACTAAACTCCAAACCCAAAGTTAATGACAACAGAACTGATACCCAAACTACAACAAGAAGTACAAGTGTATAAGCAGTACAAATGCTAGCTACACTGGCATTCTGAAGGGTAAAGGAGGGAGATATGGGATGCATGCTGGTAACAGACAGGGATGAGGGAGGACAACACTGGTGGTGATGGGACTAACCCTCATTTATTGTCACTATGTACCTTAGATATCACTGTGAAATATTTGTAATTTACTTTGGCCACAATTAAAATTAAAAAAAAAAAGAAAACGATACGTTTTTGAGAGAAAACAGTTGAAATTTACTAAGTAAATGAGCCTCAAACATTTCCCACAGTTAAAAATTATCAATGACAAGAACTGGAGCAAGAGTACAGTGGGTAGGACATTTGTCTTTTGTTTTGTATATAGAGAACTGATTCAATCTCTAGGATCCTATATGGTACCCCAAATCTCTCAGATGTGATTCCTGACTAAAAAGCCAAACGTAATCCCTGAGCACAAACACATATTCACCAAAACCCTTCAAAAAAACACAAAATTATCAATGACAGAATTGTTGTATATGCCTTGTGGAATTCTCTATATTTTTAGTAAACCAAGAGAGTTTATTTGTTGATGTTTTATTTTAAATTTATAAATAATTTAAATTACTGTGAGATGCAGTAACAGTTGTTCATGACTGAGTTTCAATCATATGATGTAAAACATACTTTAAAGGTATACAATTGCTACCATCAATGTTCCCAGTTTTCTTCCCACTTTCCTCCTACCTCTAGGGTAGACATTTTTTGGTCTCACACTCTCTCTTACATCTTTTTTTCCTTTTATACATTGTGGTTTACAATCTTATTACTGAAGGGGTATCATGCACATAACTTTATCTCCATTCTGCACCCAGTTTTTTGTTCAGAGTGGTCATTCCCAACTATCACTGTCATAGTGGTCTCTTCTCTACCCAAACTGCAATCCTCTGCTATTTGTGGCAAGCCTTCTAACATGGATTGGTTATTCTGCCCATCATCTCTTTTTTCTTTTAATTTCAATCCCATACTATCATCCTTGTTATATGCTACAAATGAGTGAAATCATTCTATGTCTGTTCCTCTCCCTCTGGCTAATTTCACTTAGCATAATACTCTCCATATCCATCCATGTATAAGCAAATTTCATGACTTCATTTTTCCTAATAGCTGCAGTATTTCATTGTGGAAAATTTTTTTTTTCTGTGTGTGTCCTTAAAACTCAGATGAGTTTTTTGCAGGCAGCATATTCTGGATCTCATATTTGTTTCTTTTTAAATATATTTTATTTAATTTAAACACCTAGATTACATACATGATTGTGTTTGGGTTTCAGTCATGTAAAGAACACCACCCATCACCAGTGCAACATCCCCATCACCAATGTCCCAAATCTCCCTCCTCTACACCCAACCCCTGCCTGTACTCTAGACAGGCTTTCTATTTCCCTCATACATTCTCATTATTAGGAGAGTTCATAATGTAGTTATTTCTCTAACTAAATTCATTGCTCTTTGTGGTGAGTTTCATGAGGTGAGCTGGAACTTCCAGCTCTATTTTCTTTAGTGTCTGAAAATTATTATTGCAAGAATGTCTTTCATTATTCTTAAAACCCATAGATGAGTGAGACCATTCTGCGTTTCTCTCTCTCTCTCTCTCTCTGACTTATTTCACTCAGCATAATAAATTCATGTACATCCATGTATAGGAAAATTTCATGACTTCATCTCTCTGACAGCTGCATAATATTCCATCGTGTATATATACCAGTTTCTTTAGCCATTCATCTGTTGAAGGGCATCTTGGTTGTTTCCAGAGTCTTGCTATGGTAAATAGTGCTGTGATGAATATAGGTGTAAGGAAGGGGTTTTTGTATTGTATTTTTGTGTTCGTAGGGTATATTCCTAGGAGTGGTATAGCTGGATTGTATGGGAGCTCGATTTCCAGTTTTTAGAGGAATCTCCATATTGCTTTCCATAAAGGTTGAACTAGGCGGCATTCCCACTAACAGTGGATAAGAGTTCCTTTCTCTCCACATCCCCGCCAACACTGTTTGTTCTCATTCTTTTTGATGTGTGCCAATCTCTGGGGTGTGAGGTGGTACCTCATAGTTGTTTTGATTTGCATCTCCCTGATGATTAGTGATGTGGAGCATTTTTTCATGTGTCTTTTGGCCATTTGTATTTCTTCTTTGTCAAAGTGTCTGTCCATTTCTTCTCCCCATTTTTTGATGAGATTAGATGTTTTTTTCTTGTAAAGTTCTGTCAGTGCCTTGTATATTTTGGAGATTAGCCCCTTATCTGATGGGTATTGGGTGAATAGTTTCTCCCACTCAGTGGGGTGCTCTTGTATCCTGGGGGCTATTTCCTTTGAGGCGCAGAAGCTCTCAGCTTAATATATTCCCATCTGTTAATCTCTGCTTTCACTTGCTTGGAGAGTGCAGTTTCCTCTTTGAATATGCCTGTAGTTTCAATGTCCTGGAGTGTTTTACCTATATGTTGTTCTACATATCTTATGGTTTCGTGTCTGATATCAAGGTCTTTAATCAATTTAGATTTAACCTTCGTACATGATGTTAACTGGGGGTCTAAGTTCAATTTTTTGCAAGTGGCTAGCCAGTTGTGCCAACACCACTTGTTGAAGAGGCTTTCTTTGCTCCATTTAGGATTTTTTGCTCCTTTATCAAAAATTCGGTGATTTTGTTTCTGGGGAACATTCTCTGAGTATTCAAGCCTATTCCACTGATCTGAGGGCCTGTCTTTATTTAATACCATGCTGTTTTGATAACTATTGCTTTGTAGTACAGTTTAAAGTTGGGGAAAGTAATTCCTCCCATATTCTTTTTCCCAATGATTGCTTTAGCTATTCTAGGGTGTTTATTGTTCCAAATAAATTTCAAAAGTGCCTGATCCACTTCTTTGAAGAATGTAACAGGTATCTTTAGAGGGATCGCATTAAATCTATACAATGCCTTGGGGAGTATTGCCATTTTGATGATGTTAATCCTGCGGAAATGGAAACACATACCCTGCTCATGGAAAATATTTTTAATGAATAAAATTTACTTACAAAAGATGTGAAAGAAGAGAATGAAGAATACATGATCAAGGGAGAATATAGGCTCTCTCACTGTCTATGTAATTGAAGGGACCAAAATTCAATCTCCAGCTGTACAAAGTCAAACAAGTAACATGGCTGTAGCCCAGGAACTTAACACTTCTTGGCCTTGTGAGGAGGTGCATTTCTGACATCAAACTATATGGTTTGGACCTAGTATCAATTGAGTAGCCCCTAGATCCCCTGGATGTTGTCTGGGAAAACCTCCTACCCACAACAATATTTTTTAAAAAAGAATTTTTTTCAGGGGTTCAAAAAATAGTACAGTGAGTAAAGGTTTGCTTTATACACATCAACACCAGTTCAATCCCTGCCACTCCAAACACCTCTAGGACTGATCTGGTGTAATTTCTGGCACCACATATTCCCCAGGGTCACAGAGTTCATGTCTGAAAATCCCCCAAGCAGTACTAGGTGTAGCCCTTGGAGCAGCATCTACTGAATATTGTGGTAATTCTCAGCACTAAAGAACTGGAATAAAACTGTATTTTCAGCTACTACCTGAATTTTAGCTACTGAAATGCTTAGTCTGAATAGAATTATAAATAAGTTGTAGTAAAACAAAATTAAATTATCTCAATGGATTAAAAACTACTGCAGTAAACAGAAAGAAAACTATCTTCTATGTAAAGAAACTATGATAGATACTTGAACATACCATCTAATTTTATTCAGACTATAAAAAGTGATTCTCAGCTGTGAAATAAGACAGAGTTAGAACCTTAGACAAGTCACTTTTTTCTGTGACCAAGACAAATTTAGATATTCCTCCCTTAGTCAGCAAAGATTCAATGAACTATGCAATTAACATCAACATAAAGAGTAACTGGCAAAAAGTACTAAGGTACTCAGCAAGCACTGTTCTGCTGCTATATCTGTACATTCTCTTGCCTTGGATAAAATAGTAGACCATAAAATTGGGGTAGGAACACATATCGGTCTGTTATCAAAATAATATATTTCTATTACATCACACTATCACTAATGAGAACTCATCACAGTTCAATTTTTATTTTATATAAAAATTGATCTATAAGTAGTACCCCAAAACATGTTTTTTCCCCAAAGCATGTTGTTCCTGACATAGAAGTTGTTACTGTGTTGATCTTTAATATCTTGCCTTACCTAAAGAATTTGTAGAACTTAAATACATTCTTTAAAAAAGAAAGGAACAGGACTAGAGCGATAGAACAGCATTAGGGTGCCTTGACGTGGCAGACAGGGACGGACCCAGGTTCAAACCCACCATCCCATATGGTCTCAAGTCTGCAAGGAGCGATTTCTAGCACAGAGGTAGGAATAACTCCTGAGTGCTGTCAGGTGTGACCCAAATCACTGCCCCCCCCAAAAAAAAAGAAAAGGAATATAGGCAAATTTAAGAAGATTATGTAATTTTCAAAGTGTATGATTATCCATATCAAAAGAAAATAAAATGAATAATTTATTAAAATTAGACTTATACTTAGAAAATAGAAAAGTCTATCAATGTTTTGATAAATTTATGTTTTCTTGATACAACTATCACTTTTTATTTATTTTTGTTTATTTGTTCCATAATTGACTGTGCTTTGGGATCATTCCTGGTGGTTCACAGTATCATGTAGAGTGCTGAAAATCAATTCTGGGTCAGTATCCTGCAAGACAAGCACCCTGCCCACTTTACTATCTCTTTAGCTCCTATCATTTATTTATATTTTTTTTTATTTTTGGTTTCTGGGTCACAGCCAACAAAGCTCAGGGGTTACTCCTGGCTCTGTGCTTAGAAATAGCCCCTGCAGACTCAGGAGACCACATAGGATTCCTGGAATCGAACCATTATCGTTGGTCCTGGGTCAACCGAGTGCAAGGCAAATGCCCTCCTGCTGTGTTATCTGGCCCCTATCATTTATTATTTTAATGGGAAATTTTATTAAATAATTAGTAAACAGTAACTTGTTCAATTATTATTCTCAACACTGCATGGATTGAGATAAGCCAGTATAAATATTATAAGTGTTGCAATTCCTAAGCAATGACCAAACAGCTAAATTGTTTAGATCACTTGGGTTTATTAATCAAGGGAATTAGTGTGCTTGAGAATCACAACAGTAATTTAATACTGCCCTATATACTTGTTCAATCAAAGGGAATGGGGATATTGCTCCAGTACTAGAGTGCGTGCCTTGCCAGAGTAAATCCCCCAAGTCTGATCCCAAACACCACATGGTTTCCTGAGCACACTGGTTTTGGCCTTAGTGATACCCCTGCCCCTAGCACTGCTGACCATCTGTTGCAGCAAATGGTCTCCTGTTCTAGTTAGAGATCTTCGTCCCTATCCAACCTTCCCACAAAACTACTCATATGAAAATTACTATATTGTTTTTCCAAGAAGCTTATTATTTATTCTATTTGCTGGCTAAATATTTACATCATGATAAATGGCTGCATGCTAATATAAAAAAAATAAAAAGTATTTTCCCCATTAAACACATAATTATATAAAAATTATCATACATACTTTCAAGTTTTTTGATTTAGTGTGGTGCTAGCTACAAAATATGAGTTAAATATTCCTCAGTTTTAATCACTATATCTAGAACATGAGTAGTTTAAAAATATATTTCAAGGCGAGGGGGGGCAGAGGGAGGGAGGGAGTGAGTACAGTGGATAGGCTCTTGCTTTGCATGCAAATGACCCAAGTTCAGTCCACAACATCTGGGGCTGGAGAGATAGCACTGTGGTAGGGTGTTTGCCTTGCATGCAGCAGGCCCAGGACGAACCTGGGTTCAATTCCCGGCATCCCATATGGTCCCCCAAGTGAGCCTGCCAGGAGAGATTTCTGAGCACAGAGCCAGGAGTCGCCCCTGAGCACCACCGGATGTGGCCCAAAAGCCCTCTCCCCCCAAATCCACAATATCACATAAAGTTCCCTGAAAACATCTAGGAGTAATTCTTTTTGGTCGTTGTTGTTTTGTTGGGGGGGGCGGATCACACCCAATGGTGCTCAGGAGTCACTCCTGGCTTTGTGCTCAGAAATTACTCTTGGCAGCCTTGGGGACCATATGGGACGCCAGGGATGGAACCTGGGTCTGCATGCAAAGCAAATGCCTTACATCTGTGCTATATCTCCAGCCCCCAGGTTGCATTCCTGAATGCAGAGCCAGGAATAATCCTGGAACATAGTTGGGCATGGCCCAAAAAACATACATATATACATACATACATAAATTTTTCATCACCATAACTGAAATTCAAAATATAAGTTAAACTAAATTATTTTAAAATTCCCTAAATAATATAACTAATAAAAAATATTATATGGCTCTTATTATAAAAACAAATTTCCCTAATATCAACAATGCTTAATATTTAAATATAAAAATCAGTGATATCACTATTTTTGCTAAGTCATTTTAGCTGATAACCTTTAAGATGACCTGCACTGAGGTAAAAGTTAAAATGAGTTTGTGTTGTTGAATGCTTACTCTGTAAAACTATATATCTTGTTGCATTCATTCTAAATAATCCAGTGAGCTACTATTCCAATTCATAATGCAGAAAATAATATAATACTGACAATATTACATATTTATCATTACAATTCTATCATTTCTACTAATAAAAAGTTGGATCTGAGCCGAACTTTCAGGCATAAGATTTATGTAGTAACAATTACAATATGAAATATTATTTAAAAGCCACAAACATTCTCCTGCAGTCCATTTTAATGACTACAAAAATAAGATTATTTTATCAATAAATCATTTTAATTGTAAACCTCCTACTTGGAATAAACTCATTTATGTTTGTTAGTATGGTTCTTCTGACAACAAAGGTAACCCTACAGAAACAAAAGGGATTTCACACACACACAAAAAAAAATACTGAGTAAAATACATGAAGAATAAAAGCTTTAGCTTGAAACAGAAATGGCATCACCTATTTATTATGCAAACAGATTTTTTTCAAACAATACAATCTCAGGGAGATTTACTGAGTTCAAATTGACTATCATTCGTCTGGAGCAAGTTAATAATGACTAAAAATAAGAAATATGTCATATTTCAAAGTGAAATTCATCTATATAAATTTATGATATAAACATGAAACAAATGCTATCAACATTTTCCTATATTTGATATTTTTCTATGTGTAAAAAATGTGTTTTTAGGATAAAGAAAAAATCTCCATTTAAAAACTCCTCTTTTAACATTTAAAAAAAATTAAAGTCCAGCACTACAAGAGTTCCTGACCATCTCCAGGCACAGCTCTGGAGACCACTAAGAAACTGCAGGTTGATCTTGCTAGTGTCTGGCATCGCAAGGCCCACAAGCACAGCATCTTTGAAGCACATAGAACTACTGCCCCGATTTACTAAATATCAATGGTAATAGCTAGCTCCCAAATCCCCCGAGCACTACCTGCGAGACCAAAATATGTATATATACACAAAATATATATATTTATTTATATTTATATATATTCATATATATTTTGTGTGTGTATATATGTATGATTATATCAAAAGAAAAGAAAATCAATAATTTATTTAAATTATACTTATACTTAGAACAAAACAGAAAAGTCTATCAGTGTTTTGATAAATTTATGTACATATATGTATATGTATATATATATATATATCAAAAGGGGCCAGAGGAATAATACAGCAGGTAGGGCATTTGACTTGAACTCAGTAAATCCAGGTTCAATAGCCAGGTCTAAGTGCTGAATTCTTCTGTTCAGTGTGTAGCAAAAATAAACAATAGATAGATTGGGTAGATATACAGAAAGATGATAAATAGATAAGATGATTGATATATATATAGAGATAGATAGATAGATAGATAGATAGATAGATAGATAGATAGATAGATAGATAGATAGATAGATAGATAGATAGATGATAGATAGATAGATAGATAGATAGATAGATAGATAGATAGATAGATAGATAGAAAGATAGACAGACAGACAGACAGACAGACAGAGATAGATAGATAAAAGCACTGCTGAGGCAAAAACTTGTATCCAACCCTTCAATTTAAACAATTAAAGATTATATTACTAATACAATTGTCCACAAAAACTACATCAGAGTTGTGAAAGACTTTGAAACAAAGAGAAACAAGACAGCCTAGAATAACATACCTGTTATTAGTTTAGTGACAAATTTTATGTTTTTCTAATGATAACGAACTAAAAACATGTATCACTAAAAAAGTTGTAATTTTTACAGGAAATATTTAAAATAAATCACCTTTTAAAAATCTAAGACAAATCCAAGCAAAAATTAGAATGCAGACCATCACATTTTATTAACTACATGATAAAGCAAGTATGAACTAATTACAGCAAAATACCACAATGAGTTTTGAAATAAAAATAGCCATGTGCCTGTAATGAATGGACCAGATAACTTATTAAGAATAATTTGGGCAAGAATTTTTAATAGCTATTTGAGGTAATATAAATTATTATGATAAGTTTAATCAAAATTTCAAACTGTATATTGCTACTAATTTCTCTTCATGAAACAACAAATTTCATTTCAGGTAAAAAATAATCATGGATTGTTTTAAATTTCATAAGAAATATCTAAATTACATGTGGAGTTTTTGAATGGCTACCTCATCTCCAATTTATCTTCATACTATATCTTTTCTTTGTGTGTGTGGTTTGGCTTGGTTTTGTGATTTTCTTTGGAGGAGTCAAGAGTCAGTATAGTGACAATTGGCTGTACTCATTAGTGAGCCTGAGTGCTCAGTACTTGACCTAGTAATATTTGGACGATCAGGGGTATTTCCAGTATTGAATTAAGAAGGAAGTTGTGTGTGCCTGATCGACTTAACTACCTATCTCCAGTAGTTCAGCAATTTTTCTGTCCGCTAACATTTAACATCTTTGGCCTTTATAAATAATTATTGTAAGGAGAATAGATGCTGGCATTAATTCTTACTTTAAGACATCTTGTAAATTTGAGTAATTTTCTTTTGCAGATTAAACCCAGTAAGTTCAGAATTGGGCATCACTTTTTGAATATTTATCTACAGTATGAATTCAGTTGGTGTTTGTGGAAGGCAAGCGGGAAATGTAGAAGGAAAATATTTGATTTTAGGGAGGCCACACCTATGATGCTCAGAACTGACTGAGCTGGCTCTGGGGACTATATGGGAAGTGGATGATCTAACCTGGGTCAGTCACATGCAAGACAACAAACTCTTCCCACTGTACTATTGCTCCAACCCCCATACCATTTCTTAAGAGTTAAACCATTGGTCATAATATGATCATAATATAATCTTAGAGGATAGAAAGCAAACAATTCAAATTAAAACCCAGAAGGAAATACTAAGATCTTGGATTAAGCCTATAGTTCATATATAGGTGGAACATACACCTTAATAGTGCAAGGCCCTGAGGAAGATACCTAGAGCTAATGTGTCGTGTGTATGACCCAAGTAGATCCAACAATGTAGAGTGCTGGCATCAGGATCCAGCACCATCATGTATGATTCTAATGATCAATAAAATTAAGTTTTCAAAAATTTTCATTTTCTACTATGCTGATCTGCCTCTCAATTAAGTTATTAAAGGTCTCAGAGCAAAGAGCTAACACAAACAGGGCATGACCTTGGGATTACTTCTCTCTTCAAAGCTTTCTACTCATAATTCCCTACACTTAACCTGTATTGATAAAAAAGCAAACATAGATTGTGCTTGCTTTACAACTCATGGTATAAATATACAAGGAATATTCATATTTGCCATCTACATAAATATTAACTTCAATGCAAGAACATGATTAGCAACATTATGATAAAATGTTAAGAGCAAATTTAGATAATATGGGAAAACTATTACTTTTATCTTCAACATTTTGCCATATATCTTCGTGAATTCACTAGTTTTTATATTAATTCAAAATTGTTGATTCATAAATGTCATGTATATGTTGTTCATACTAATTAAACATGCTTTTTAAAGAAAAATTAAGGTTTATCTATATAACTACTACTGTATTATTTTGGTTCTCAAGTGTGAACTATGTACAAAGGAAAACTAATACAAATTATTATGTTGTAGTTTTACCAAAATAACATTGCATGGCAATACCATCATTTAGGACATAAATTACACAACTTTTTAAAATACATTTCTTTCTAATAAATTTTATGCTAATAATTTTATTAGACCTGACATATAGCCATACATAATCCAAATAATGAACATTTGCAAAAGATGTGGTTAGGTCTAACATTTTACTTCAAGCTGTATAATTATTATAGTATATTTGTTAATAATATTTTATTTCAAATGAAGTAACTCTTATGGCTAAAACTATTTCAAGGGTGCTTATTTAATATCATGTAAATATATGTATATATACATATATCAATCTTAGTCCTTTAATTTGCACATGAACGACAAAAAGTATTATGATACATTTACACAGCATTGAGTATACCGTTCTTAACTTGAGTGTAAATGCAGTATCAACAACTACATATTAAAAGAAAACTTACCAGACAGTCGTTTCCACTTGACTGTCATTGAGCTGCCGATTGTCCAGTTGAGCAAAAAGTGGGAAAAGCACTTGAATTCCTCCAATTGAATGAATTGCACTATGAATTGAATGTGTTACTATAGCTTTCACATCCTATGTTCAAACAAAAAAATAATATATTCATGTAGCATATTATATGATTATGTCTTTGTTCCAAGTATCCTTGTAAAAAAAACAATAGTTAAAACAGTTCAAAGACTTCAAATAATGTATTTCTCAAAACACATGATAAATGTATTACTTTTTTTTTTGTTTGTTTGTTTTTCGGGCCACACCCGTTTGATGCTCAGGGGTTACTCTTGGCTAAGCGCTCAGAAATTGCCCCTGGCTTGGGGGGACCATATGGGACACCGGGGGAATCAAACCGCGGTCCTTCCTTGGATAGCGCTTGCAAGGCAGACACCTTACCTCTAGTGCCACCTCGCCGGCCCCAAATGAATTACTTTTGTTATCATCATTAAACATAAATATCAAGTAAAAACATTTTAACAGGGCAAGGAGACAGTACAGGGTGTAAGACAAATGCCTTGTAAGAAATAACTTTCTATGTTAACTTCATATGGTCAGTACCAGAGCACCACTGGGCATAGTCCCTGAAAGACCCTGAGCACTACTGGGATAGCTCAGATAATACCATTCACCCCAAGTACTGCTTGAGAGCACTTCCACTTTTTATTACAATTGGTTATGAAGTTGTATATCAAAAGATAATTTA